>NW_013666152.1:116822-118386 GCF_000517525.1 Limulus polyphemus
TTATCGTACGATAAAAGAGGAATGGTGTTTCAGCCCTGGATTCCATAGAATCAGGAACGCCACCAAAGACATCATGTAGAAGGAAGGAAGCCTGACGGAGATCACCAAGTTAAGTAGTAGGTAGCTGTACATTGATAAGCTGTGTAACCTGACCCAACAGATAAAGAACTATAACAGAATGGACTTAAAGTGTGAATTCATCCTGCATGGTCATGTTAGTGTCATTCATTTTCTGTGCTGTATATGAACATTTCTAGCTTTTTTTAATTGCTTCAGCACAGGCATATTTTGCTCTTGGATTAATCTTAGTATGATAATAGCTTTACTATTACTTGAATGTTTTATTAGAACAATGAAACAAACTTTAACTTAAATCACGTTAGGAGCCCTTGTCAATATTCATAATACACTGAATAGCCTGTTTACAGGGGTCCACACCTTATATCAGGTTAAATCATTTGTCTAAATTTAGATTTTATTTAATTCGTTTAATTGAAATCCCATCGTCAAAGAGTATGGCAAAAAATGGTTCACAACTGTTAGGAGAGGAAAATGGCACTCGAGTTAATTTCAAATTTGTTTAGTTGAATTGAGACCAGGTGATTTATACTAGTTAAGGAATTGAAGTTACTCTTCTGCTCCTGGAAGTATTGAACACTATTAGTGCTGAAATAAAGCATTATTGGAACGGCTGATCGGTAACAGCGTTCAGGTACATTTTGATGTTATTTATTCTTCTATAGAAATCAAAGAACCACACCGTGTTGTCACAGCATATCCAGTATCTTGTACCATTGAAACAATAAAAGTAGAGAATTAAACGTCTGTTATGGTTCCCTACATACTTCTACGTAACTGTTAGTATTGAAAAAGTGTAAAATTATATACAAGTCCACCTAACCATTCTATGTCAACATTTTACTTTAAACACACTCGTTCCTGCTTGCATTTGAGATGAACAGTGTCCAGATTGGTTTTTGACTGCCATGTGACTTTTGATATAATGTCTTTTATAGGGTATAGTTGAAGATAGTATTATTTTCGATCGAACCAGTGACCTGGGTTAAAACGTATTTAACAAATACAACAAAACTTTACATCTTTTCTGTGTCATGTTTCATAAAGTCATCTTTCTTACATAGATTTTCCTAGAGCATTAAATATATTACCTAAGTTAATTCATTGACCAAACTAAGATGACTGATTTTAAATCATCTCTTTCAGACAAATTGTTGAAGAAATTCGATAATATGCTGTAAAATTGGGAGCAAATAATTGTTATGTCCGATTGTTGGCGTTTGAAAAAGAAAAAAGAAAAGGAGGCAACACCGAGTGCGTTTGTGTCCACATATGAACATAGTTTCACCAGATCACCCGATGTTGTTGATTTGGCCACTTATATAAAGGCTGATGTAATCATGGAGGAATTTAGACCTTTTTGCCTGTTGGTCTGTGTCTTTGACAAATGACACTGGCAATCCCATACCCATACGCATTCTACATGATACTGGGTCGACTCAATCATTGTTGTTAGAAAGTGTATTGCCTTTAGATTCGAGTTCTG
>NW_013666152.1:118909-126040 GCF_000517525.1 Limulus polyphemus
CAGACCTAGTTTCGGGACCAGTTGTGGTAAGACCTACTCTGTCAATTAAGGGTGTGTCATTGTTGTTGGGAAACGATTTGGCTGGGGGAAAGTTGTTGCCGAACCTAAAATGGTTAGTAAGCCGATCATTGTTTCATCTAAGAATGATTCTGTCGTTGAGGAGAATCCCGATGTGTTTCCCTCATGTGCTGTGACTCGAGCTCAGGCTAAGTAATTAAGCTAAAAACAAATGATAGACATGGATTCAGAGGACGATATTATAGATTTATCTCAGACATTTTTTGGATCCGATAGGGATCTTGTGGATGATTGTCCTACTGACAATACCTCGGTGCGTGATGATTATGAACGTGAGGGATCTGATTCACCTGGTGAAGTTGCGTTCACTAAAAGTAAACTGATAGCTGTGCAACAAAAAGATCTGCAGATATCTTCACTATTTAAATATGCACTCCCAAAAGATGAACTTGAGAAAGTTCCAAATGGTGTGCTTATGAGGAAATGGAGACCACTAGATGTGCCAGCTTCAGAAGACTGGGCTGTTGTTTGTCAAATCGTTGTTCCCAAAGCATATCGTTTTGAAATATTGGAAGTTGCCCATGAACTCTCCATGGGAGGTCATTTAAGTGTCAACAAGACATGTGACAAAATTATGAGACATTTCATTTGACCAAAAGTGAAGCAAGACGTTTCTCATTTTTATAAAACTTGTCATACCTGTCAGTTAGTCGGAAAATCTAACCAGAAAATTCCTGTTGCTCATTTGAAATCCATCCCACCTTCTGAAGATCATAAGTTCCGTCTTGAGGACATGTCTTACTATTGTTACCCACTATGGGATATCTAATCAAAAATAAAAGAGAAGAAAGGAAGAAAGAAAAAGACAGAAAGAAAGAGTATCTATTATTAGTTTGCTATAATCAGTGTGATATAAACTTCGGAAGCCATAAGTATAACTGTGATTATTATAACACTTATCAATAGGAAAACTTCAGATATTTGACCAGGAACCTTTACAAAGTTCGAACATTACAAATCATTTAACTTCAGTAAATTCTCATCGGACATTAGGACTTTAACGAGGGTTGTAGTCGAGGGTTTCGATTTAAAAAAAAAACACGTACGGAAACAAAGAGCTCGTTTGCACTCGAGTTAAATTTTTTGATATTCTCAAGTAAGTCTTGTTGGATATCATAAATTTGGGTATCCAAAAAAGAATTAAAGTAGGTTTCAGGAATACACTTTATAACACAAAAATACATCAGTTGATAGAATAGATGGTTCAAATACTTCTATAATATATCTTGCTTTCTTTAAGTAGGTTAGAAAAATTCCAATAGACATGGAAGTAGCACCATAATGATAATGAGACGAGAAACATGTAAGAGTGAATAATATAGGCAGGAAAATCAAGACAACGAGAGAGAGATTCATTTAGAGAAGAATCTGCTCTTTTAATTGGTTATAAACTTATCTATCAGCCTTGTTACAGTTGATTATCAAACAACCTCGAAAGTCAGAGAGACTAAAGAGAAGTAGTTCTCTGGTGGGTTTGACAGATTTATTGATATTTCAGCAAATAAAGAAAGTAGGACGTTCACATTTTAGATTATTGTTTGTAGTTGTATGTTGGAAACTTCATCAACCTATTTTTGATGTTAGAGAATTTTGAAAGTGAAAAATCGGAGTCAGACACTTCAAGTGACACAGGAGAATGAAGATTGATAACTTTATAAATATTTTTTTAATGAAAAAGTTAGTATACAAACTGAAATTATGAATTACGTATTCCTGCCAAATATATTGACGTACATTTATAATAACGATGTTTTATTTAGTTTTGAATGCAACACTGTTATACATGCGCGAAAGAACCAGACCTGGGTTCAGAGGGTTTTAATCCTCTTCATTTTGACATATTTCAAAAGTTTAAGTTTATAATTCGTTACTAGCCCAAAGAATCACCAGACGATGGTATAAGAAAGCAACGTTACGAAATATTCATCAAACCATGTAATGAGTACTGCTGAAGAGGTATTTACTTAGGTGAAAATTGTTGCAATAAATACAATATTATTAATATTCTTTTATTCAGAACTTTCGCGTGACAATAGATTTGCTTTGAAATCATCTCAAATCACTGAAAAGTGATTACGATATTGCATTTTATCTTTCATTCTCTATCTATATTCAAATAAAATTTTTTTAAATTCTTTTACTTTGTAGATGAATAATAGTTAGCGAAAGCAGATTCCTGTATAGCTTGTTTTTAATCTTTGTAATGAATTCACCATCAGCGATGTTTGTTATTACTGTCATTTTAACTGTCAAAACTAAATACATGTATTTACTAGAAAATGTCAAAATCTGCTGTTTTGTTTACTAAAGTTAAAGTTAAAATAACTATATTGAAAGAATGCAATATGGCTGTCATTCACTCGAAACCAGCTTAGATGTAACTTTGAATCAGGCTGGGGTTTACTTGCATATCACCGCCACTAGCTAAGTGTAAACTGGAACATTAAATACAATTTATTTTCACGATTGCTCAGGAGGACATAAATGTTTTGAAATATTTTAGAAGTAAAATAAAGAAATTTGACTTTAAAACGTAAGAAAGCACATTTACAAAGACAATTGGAAGATTAAATACAACTTGAATATCGGAAAGGTCAGTGACATTCGGGTATGATGACATAAATATAGTTATGCCAAATCCATATTTTTCACATCTACCTATCTATACAAGAGGCACCGCTATGTTATTGCCCACATGATAAGGCACTTTAACGTAGAGTGTAATACCAATCGATATCACCTCCACATTTAATACGAATCTGTGAAAACCGTACGTTTTTAGTGCTCGTTAAATAAGGCGAATTATTTTCGACAAAGAGGTTTTATAGGTGCGTAGTATAAAGTTTTATTCTGCTAATGCCCTGGTATTTTCTCTGGAAAGGTTGGCCTTATGATATTGTAATATGCCTTTTGTTTATATTATTTTCATAATTCCAAAAAGGCAGATGCTAGGCATCGATCTCACCTACCATTTATTTCATACATTAATTAGTTGAACATATATTTATGTTATTATAAAATTAGCATAATCCCAACCTAATATTTTCATAATGAAATGTGGAGCCACAGCTAAATGAGCATTTAACTAGTTTTATAAAGTGTGAATTACACTCGCATCTAAGACTACCTTATAAATACGAGGCTCGCATGTATCTATATAATAATTATATCATTTATACTTTACCTGCTCAGTTTTAGTAATATTATTTTCTCAAACACTTTGTTGCAGTATCTGATAAACAGTTAATTGTATGATATGGTTCCTATCAGATCAGTACTCTGAACCTTATTTAATCTTATAGTAAGCTCTAGATATGGAATAATATATGTGGAGTGAATTTTTTTTCTGTTTCCGTTTCGTTGTTACTCTGATCAATTGTTTTTTTTTAGACGGGTTTCTAATCGATAAGCTTCGTAAGTTTTCTTTTGTTTTTGATATAGATTTGATGTGTTTCCAGGAAAATACCGCTGCGGTAGGTTTACAAACTTACAACACTAAAACACGCAGTACTGTTCCTGCGGTAGAGAGAGCGCAAGTTTCCTATTTTGTACCATTGCGCTAAATCAAATATAAAAACAATCATGAAAAATACAGTATGATACCGGGATATCAAATTGATGTGTGATGTATTTATACTATTTAACAATATACGCAATTTTTTAGATATCGTGAGATTGAGAGACAACAACATTGCAGTTGGAACTTGTGATTGTAACATCAGTCATACTTTGAAAGGATCAGTATTAGCACTACAAATTCTAATTTTAATAGAAGGAGCTTTTGTAAAAATAATAATTTAATACGATGTTTGTTATATTACCTTTAAAATTGTCTCATCTGCCTTTTACGAGCTGCTGAACCTATTGTTACCAAACCTGGCATGTTTCCTTAGAGCCCCCCGGTGAGTGACATAGTGGGTCGGCATTCGGATCCACCCCCCTCCCACATAACATCCCCACGTATTCTCGGTGAATTGTATCCCCTCGTAATTAGTGAACCGATAAATCGATTGTCGGTGTTTTCCCGGTGCTTTTAGTGGGTATATCAGCTGGTAAATAAAATTTTTAATTGTGGTTAGGTTTAGTATGAAATTACTTAAACCAGAAAAGTAAGAACGCTAAATTTTAAGTGATCGGCTATTTTCCTTTGGGGCCTTAAAAACTGATTTCTGTTTCATATACCATGTAGAAAAGGTTTGAAAGCTTTTTATTATAGGTAATTCTATATATAAGGATGGAATGAACGTTATTTTGCTGTCTGAGTGGTGAAGTTTGCGATATCCAGTTCTTATTAAGATGACCCCATCTCTTCAAACACAGTGATTGAGAAATCTCTATACTAAATGTTGTGCATAAAAAACAACTACATCATCAATACTTTATAATTAATAACTTATATAAGTTACATAATTATCAGATAGAAGGCTGTAGCTACTATGAGATTCATATTAATGACTGATTTTAGATTATGGATCATTCAGTTGACACAAACAGAAGTTTGTAGTAAAAACAACTGAAAAATAAGTATTAAATTATGGACCCTAAACAGCGACATATTGTTTGTATTGAAATGACATAAAATGTTTATATATCAGTAAGAATAAGAGTTAATCATTACTTTGGTTCATGATGTTAGAAAAACACGTAGGTTCAATAAATAACTTTAACACACAAATACGATACACTTTAACCTGAGAGCTTCAGGGGCAAATTAGGAATGACCGTGAAAAGCAAATTGTGAGATAAAATGAACTTTGAGTGACGTCATGCAGGCACCATTACTTTGGTTTAAACGTACGAAAACGTCGAGCAATTAGAATCTTAACGAAACTTCTTGATTAAGTTATCAACACGTAAGACAGTTTGGACGAATCACAATTCAATGTTCATTGAAACATATATTATGATTCATATCCTATAAACACAGTGCATTAGCAATTTGCAGATATATATGTACATACATTCATATATACGTTGTGTATAATGCTAAAAATTATTCAGCATCACTGTCAGATAAAGCTTCACAAACTTTATCTTCTTCACTGAACCCATCCACGTTTTCACAACTTTCAGCACTGTCTTCACATAAACAGGCAAGTGTGCAACTTAATACAGTCTATCACTTTTCCATATCTACACAATATAGAAGCACATTTTGATTCACGGCATTTACATGTGTGAATTCTACTATTTCCCCTGGTGCTGACTCTTGAGTCATGAGTTCTGGTTTCACACCACTTCATGTGTTCTTGCCATTAGATATCTTTTCCAGACAACAGTTTGGAAGTTTACTCTATTAATGTGCTGCAAATGGATATCTTTGCAAGGTGACAAACTTTGATTTTGTACTGACTTCTTATAAAACATTTTATATCGTAAAGAATTAATGTCTTCGATGTCACTGTTCAGATGGCGTAGTGTATAAATAAATTTTTCACGAGTATTTATTACTTCATCAGTCAACTCCAGGGACTCGCCCAGCTTTCATAAAGGTAAGTATTTTCTCGTGTTGTTTCTAATCACACGTCTTCTTGCCTTTTCTTTTAAAAACTCTTTGGTTATCGCACTAATTAAACTATGGAAAGGTATAAGTAAAGAGCACATTTCTCTACTTAGTTTCACCACACTAGTGTGTATGGAAACAAAAATCGAATGTTTCTTTTTGTGCCTGTCTTGAACCACATATAAATACAAATTATTTCAGTAAAGGATGTTCCCAAATCAGAAAATTCGTAACGAGAGACCATATTATTCCTGTGGTTGTGTTAAATCTTGTATTTAAATCAATAATGTGTAACAATAGTCGGGAGTCTGCATCCTCTTGTGTTGAATACATGTCATTCATTTCCTCAACCCCCTCTTACAAGTACTCAAAACGACTCTCTCGTGGTTTCGAAACCCTCCTGATGATACTAAATGCTGATTTTGATTAAGTACATTCGGCATACTAGATAACCATGGACTGAAGATAAACTCATTCAAATTGTCCTTGTTCTTCGGATTTGTAAGGTAGGTCTTCCTATTTCGTAGTAGAATTTGCTGTTTTGAATGAATAATTATTCCACATTTTCGCGCCTTTTTCTCTCTCTTTCCAGTTTCTATAAATTCATCTAGTTCGTACCTACCAGATACAACATGGACATTATTTCCCTTAACAAAAGCATATCTTATGAACATTTCAAGGCCTTCAGAGTATGTACATTGCACAAACCTGAATCTTTCTGTTGCTTATAGCCTTAGAAAAAAAAGACACATAATAGTATCAAATGGATTAGATCCAGAACACGTAAGATGGCGATCATTTCCACTATTAGTGCTTGATGCATCTATGTCTTCCTGTTTCTATGTGTACTTTTAGTAACACTGTCTGTGATCGAGTTTTCTGTAGGTTTCATTATCTTGTTCTCTCAGTCGCTAATATAGAATAGTTTTTCCTTGTTCATTTGGATTAACAAGAAGTTTCTTATTCTTCGTAGGTTTCTTGAAACAAATTATAGATGTTTTATTGTAGTATGATTTATCAACTGTCCGTGCTCATTTGAGTGCCGATGGCACAAGCAAGTGTGACCGTCATCCTGTTATTCTGAACCACTCATTATACACAGTAATTAGGCAAATTTTGACCTGGAAAGAGCTAGTAAAGCATTTTTGATAGAATCTTTTATAATGTGCTGATATATTATTTTCTCTCATACAGAAAACAAGAATTGCGATCCATTACCGCCAACATTTACACATGCCCATAATACATACTATTTATAAATATAATTATAAGAAAATCATCAAAATCGTTTCTAAACCAATATCATAGACATCGAACAAGTCGCGAAATATACGATATGTTGTGTAGGGTTAAAAATGGGTGTATATGTAACAAAATATAAGTTTGATAATGACACACATATACTTTGTATAGGCCTGGCATGGCCAGGTGGTTAGGGCGCTCGACTCGCAATCTGAGGGTCGCGGGTTCGAATCCCCGTCACACAAAACATGCTCGCCCTTTCAGCCGTGGTGGCGTTATAATGTGACGGTCAATCCCACTATTCGTTG
>NW_013666152.1:127040-148239 GCF_000517525.1 Limulus polyphemus
CCTTCCCTCTATTCTTACACTGCTAAATTAGGGAGGACTAGCGCAGATAGCCCTCGTGTAGCTTTGCGCGAAATTCAAAAACAAACAAACAATACTTTGTATATCGCAAAAGAAACACAGAGTTAGACTAACTACAAATATGGTTATTGTCTTGAAAGTGAATACTGAATAAAAATAACATCTGGTTTCTTAATGTCTAGTACATTACCTTTAACCAGAATATTTCAAACCTTCTCTAGATGGTATGTGAAACAGAACCCCCTATTAAATTTTATGCCTGGTAATCTATTTGGTATTTAATAATAAATGCATATTGATATTATATAGATGATGACGTGTTATACTACATGTGCACACTTATATATTGAGCTAATTATCTTGTGCTATCTCTGAATTTCCTCATCATATAACAGTATTAATTTATAAGACGTCTAGACTGAACCCGGAGAAAGACATTCTGATAAAGGTTCTAGTATTCATCAACAACTTCCAATCTTATAAATATGCACTACCGGCACATGTGTTTAATTTTTTTTTAAAATTATAATAAATAATTTTAAAAAATCTAATCTTATATTTTATCCTTGACTTGTTTATTTACCGTGGCAGATCTTGAGTAAATACTACGCACGACTTTAGCAGGAAATATCCTTAAAATATCAACTCATCATGCATTGTATGTCAACGTTACTGAGTAAAAGAATTTCGTGATTTCCTTAATCTTCTTGTTCGTGTTTTACTTTTTTTGAATTCATTTTTATGTAGTTTTTGCCATTAGTGTAAATTATTTCTTTAAGAATGTAGTCTGGACGAAAGTTATATTATGATTTAAGAAATACGTGTAACGGATATACATCAACGAGCCCGTCAGTAAGTGGCCATAGAAAGTTTTAGTGGGAAAATGGTCCTGAAAACAAATCGCTTTATTGCCCATGTCTCAGTAATAGCACAATGAAATAAAGGAGAAAAGGGAAATGATTAAAAGAAGGGAGCAAAAAAATCGAAAGTAAGGGTGATAACACAAAAAATCTAAAAAAACAAAACAAGTAAGAAAATTATATTAACATCTTGAATTTTTTCAAATTTAGGGATGCATGAAGGAAGAATTTTGGCTAGTCAGACTTCTTTATTTGTTTGTTTGAAATGTTCGCGTAAAGGTAAAGGTTACCTCTTCTAACTGTCTTTAATCTTTAATAGATAGACTAGGTGGAATGTAGCGAGGTTTGTGTGTTTGTTTTGTTAAATTTTTCGCAAAGCTATCTGCGCTAGCTGTCCTTAGTGTTGAAGTAATAGACAAGAAGGAAGACAGCTAGTCAAAACCATCCATCTCCAACTCTTGGGCTACTCTTTACCAACGAAAACATCTTCGGTAACGGTCTTCGAATTGCAGGTTGTGAATCGAGTATCCTAATCACCAGGCCACATTTTTTAGTTCAATATTCTGGAACTATATAATCAAATAAGTGATTTCTAAACTGATAACTGGCAGTGCTGATAAGAATGTTTTATAACAGTGACATTTCATATATAATGCATCAGGCTGAATTTTTAGATTTCGAAAATTTGATTACATTTTAAATAAATGTAATAGTACACCCAAAATCAAAATGGCGATAACTCTCATAGAAATATATGCTGCAGAGCTACTTCTAAGGTTTGATACAAAGAAACTATACATAAAGATAAAGATATACAAGAGTAAAATAAAATATACGGTGAATCCAGACTGAAAACAGATACGTAACAATAACAATAGTGCTTTATCAAATAAAGTCAAATGACATCAAGCTCGACTTGAGAGTTTTCTGGTCATTTAAGATCACGTGTGTACAGAGCGAACACCAGAATAAGTTGAATATTTCTCGTCTTATTTCCTATTTTATTACAACAGTAATGAACTTTGCTGTAATTTTGGGTGTTTTTAGACGGT
This sequence comes from Limulus polyphemus, assembly GCF_000517525.1. NCBI lineage: Eukaryota > Metazoa > Arthropoda > Merostomata > Xiphosura > Limulidae > Limulus > Limulus polyphemus. The sequence continues at coordinate 128,971 of NW_013666152.1, forward strand.
CATCTCCGTTATGAGCATCCAGTAGAATTAAATGACGCATTAAGCATTTTAAAAATTCAAACAGTATAATTAATTTTCAAAATCAATAATTATAAAATCAGTCATGTTTATTTTAAAAGTAACTGGTATCTTAAATTTGGGCATTTCTTTGTTAACGAGAAGAAGCAGATTGCTGGATAAAATTTTCAAAAGAACCGATACTCCAAGATGGTAATTGTAAAGAAATGGTTAAACTCGCATCGACGGTCGTTTCAGTGAAACGAAACGCTAACATAATATTTTGTTCCCCTTACAGAATTTGCCTCCTTTTCCCATTGGCTTAGTGGTAAGCCGTTTGGCTTATAACGTTAAAAATAGCCAAACAAATAAAGCAATTTATTTTTTATTGGTATTTTCAGAATTTTACCACAAAATGACTAGATTTTTTTTGCTGTTAATGTCAACTCAAACTAATAGCTTTTTTCGGACAATTTCATTGTTTAGACCCATATTTAGTAAACACAACAATAAAAATCACGGCCACTTTTATTTTTCAGTGCTAATATCTAATCAATGACTTTTGGTACTAGTTAAAATACCCCAGTTGACTCAGCGGTGAGTCGGTGGGATAATAACGCTAAACATCGGGTTCGATACCTGCAGTAGGCAGAGCACAGATAACCAATTGTGTAGCTTTGTGCTGTATAACAAACAAACAAACTAGTTAAAATTTTAACAATTTCTTGCAGAACTTTGTCATACTTCCTTATATATATATATTGATAGTAAACATGTTGTTATTAGTATTATGTTTCTTATTCGTAAATTTTTAAATTTATGTTTTACTTTTTACACTCAGTTAGAATGTCACTTTCTACATCCTCCTACAACAGGAATTTTTTTAAACATTTTGATATTCTCAAAGCGGTCTATCAATAAAATTCGCTTACAGGTCCTATCATATTCAAAATGTTTACAAATGACATTTTCACACATAATTCTTACTTTGCTTTTTGACCTTCTTCTCTTAATTAACATTAATTTGTTCTTACTTTATAATAAAGGTAAACCCTTTCTTTGGAAGAAAGATTTCCACAAATTGAAATAATCATCCGTTCCGTATGTAATATCTTGAACACCAATAATCAGTGAAAACAAATCAAATTTCTTGGTTTATTGTCGACGTTAAATCGTTTTCATGTAATGTATATATATTATGCTGAAGGAATGAGAAATTTATTAACTTAAATTTTAACTGTTGTACATATAAGGGAGATGACAGATTTGTTTGCTTTTTAGATGTCACATTATTTACATTTAGTAATTCATCATGAAAAATCTGGCAAGCAGAAGAGTTCTAAAAGTGCAACCATCTTAGCAACCATCCTCTGATTGACGTTTTGAGTAATTTAAGATCTTACATATTTAGTTTGAGCTAGCTCTCCTAATTCTGGAATTCACATAAAAGTGTAGAGTACTTTTACCACTATCTGCTTATAATTCAAACTCGATAAATTACTTCATTTACATATTCAACTGATACAGAGATTAGTGAAATCAGTGAGGTAAAACAAAATTTGACTAGAATTAAACATATTTTAAGTTTTCACTGTACTTTTTGTATATTTACAAAGATATTTCTGGCAGCAGAAGAGCTGAAAAGTTTTCCTTTCCAAAACGGAATTGTATTCAATCCGACACTATAAATCTTAACTGATTAAATAAAACTCATATTATGTATGGTTAGTAGCGTAATTATTAATTAGTTATAAATTATGTTATTAATTAGTAAGTACGTTTCGGCTGCTAATCTCCTACCGTTCTCGGTGAGGTCTAAAGAAGTATTAATTATTTGGTGGTAACGGCAGGGGTTTGAAAATGGGCCTTCTTGATAGAGCTCCTCCAGTGGCTCAACGGTAAGTCTGAAGACTTATAACGCTAAAAATCGGGTTCGATACCAGTTGCAGGTATAGCACCATTGTGTAGCCTTCTGCTTAACAAAATAAACGTTTTGGTGGAATGACTGATGTAATTTCCACTCTAGTAATGTCTCTCCTATCAAAACTGTTATCAAGTAACTATTTGAATGTTTCCAAGAAAGGTATCCATATGGAAACGCCAACGGGTTTAGTGTCCTAGACGTTATTTATAAGATTTTAAAACTCTAAGGTTACAGTTAATTCCTCGTGTACGATTTTGTCACACGAACCAAAATGATGATATTTTTAAAGATTTAAGGCGTCTAAGCCTTAGTCGTTTTCATTGACAAAAAGTATCTATATCCTTGTGTATGTTTATTTCGACAAATAATGATTACTCTTTGTTATTATTATAATTGCTTTTATCGAGCGTTACTAATTGTGTTACTCTTGAAGCTGGGTTCATCATAATATACATAACACTATACAATGAATAATATGCTTGATACACTATAATTTCTGTTACCTATTATTACCATCATTAACACATTAGCTTTTAAATTAATCTTACTCCGAGTTAGGGTTTATAACGCTAAAAAGACAGGTTTCGATTCCCTTGGTGGGCAGAGCACTGATAGCCCTTTGTGCTTTACAAGAAACAAACAAAACTATTTACTTTAACAACGATGTTTACCCACAATTTTAATCTACAGTTATCTTTATGTTCCAACGTTTTAATCTAAACTTGTTACTATGTTCATTGACCAAAATTAAATATATATATATTCATTAAATTAATAATTGTAAATGAGAAAGTTAAGAAATTTACATATACATACTACTCAACATATTCTCTTTAACTTTCAATAAATATTTTAGAAACAGTGGTGTAGGAGGCATATAGGTTCTACATTATGAATTATTTTCAGTGATTTAATATTTAGTATTTAATATTAATTTAATATTTAATATTTATGTATATACTCTTACTAGTATCCTAAACTAAACGTGTTTATTTTTTTTGTGATTGATATTATTGGATTAAAATTTACTTTTGTGGAATCATTGAAATCAATATGTGCTTCTATGAATCCAAATATACCTTGCTGGAACACGTATATCTTTGCTAATGTGTCTAACGAATTTATAATTTCACAATTTTTATAATTTTTTTTTTTAGCTTCTACCATGAGAATTTGTCTGTTCTGTAGCAATTTTTTTATAATTTACTGAAAATGAGGAAAAGCCCTTAATTAACTCTAATGAACGTGTTACTGATAATTATTGTGCTGGGTCGAATGATTTGGTTAGAATTTCATAATTCTGACAACTAATTTGTTCTTTAGGTATAAATTCATATAATGTTTTAAAGTTTGATTGTAAGGGTTGTTTATATCTGTAACGTAGAAATGTTTCCTAAGGAACTCCCTAGTGTGCGTGTCTGTTCACAAAACGTTGATAAGATACTACTAAGATTTGTTTTCTCTTGTCCATCAAATATACTTTTTTCTCCATTGTTCATAATTAGCTCAGCAATTTTAGTATCCAATTAAATCTTAGGTGTTTTAGGTTTCTTTTTGTAAACTTCCTACGTCTAAGTCATTCAAACGTACATATAAACATTTCTAAAAGTGCCTATTTTAGTATTTTATATTATTTTTAATAGCATCCACTGCTAGCACTTGGGCAACTCTTACCTGACTGAATAGTGGGATTTGACTGTCTATCTTATTATGCACCCATAGCAACAGACCGCGAAGCATGAACCCTCGGACTCATAGTCCGAGATCGCTAAGCACTTGACCTAGAAGAGAACGCAAACTAAAGTAGATGAATTACTTACCTTTAGTACCTACAGAGGGCACTACACTCATGTTGGTATTGGTTGATTTAGCTGTTTAGCTGGCAATAAAAATATATTTTGATATCTTTTCAAACCTATAATTTATCATTACCAATAAAATTCTCAAATTTTCTCCCAAAACTGTTTAAAAAACATTTTTATTTAAGGTTAAATGACTAAAAGATAAAACATACATTTTAGTAAAAATAAATGCAAATCCCAATTTACCATTTGATTTACCACTTGTCAGTGCGTGATATCGGTTTAAAGGGATTCCGCCCCTAATCAGTAATCTTGGACCAGTGCAAATAGAAAGAACAAGACTAGGTTTCTAATAAATATAGGTCAACGTGGTGAGTAAAATACAACTAAAAACAGTGCATATAACATGAAACATTATTAATGTACTTAAACATGTCTTGAATTTTTCTGTAAGTTCAATAAAAAATTATAAAGTCCATCTGAAAAATAAAGTGTTAACTAATAATGGAATTATACGTGTGTGTAATAAGTTGATGGTAATTGATTTATCTGATTATCTAGTAGTACATAAACTGGTTGACAGATGGCACGGGAAATTTTCACTAAATTGTCTGTTGACAATAGTTGTTAAGAAATATACATGTTTTATATTTTGCTGAATTATTAAACCAGCTCCATTATACTATTGAATAGTTTTAACATTCAAAACAAAAACTAAGTACCATAATACCTTTCACGGTACTCTTATCTATAAAATGATTCATCAAAACGATTTTCTGGAGTACTAATGGTTTTAAATAGATTACCAAACAAAGGCTTATCAGTTTATTGTATTTATAGATAAAGACAAAAAGTTATACACAATTTAAAAAATGGGTGTAGACAGGATCAGATATGAATACTTTTCTTTTGTGCAACATGTTTTCTCAGTTAATACATCAAATATTTCGGAACTATTTTATATCATTATTTCTGTATACTCATTCCGTTGGAATGGAAAACATACCAAACTTTGATTTAAATTGTGCGATAAATGAATAGATATCAAGAGTAAGTGATACTATACTAAAAGTAAGATTTAGAGAGGTTAAGATATATTAACAAATTGAAGAGGTATCAAAACACATGAAACTGTCCATGGTCGTAGGTGTTAAATTACGATTTTGCTTCGAGTAGACAAGCTTAGAAGAAATGCGTTAAGTGTATTTAAACTTTAAAGTAAATTTTGTCATCATTATTTACTGTATTCAATGTGCAGATGGCGCTCTAGACAAAGAAGTCAACGAACTTATTTTACAAAAATACAACTTCTACAGTACACATATATACGTACTATTTATCAATAACAGGAATCAATCATTGTAACTCTCGTGATGTTCATTCTAATAGTTCTCTGGTGGGTCAGCGGGAAATTTACAATGCTAAAATCCGGAATTCGTTTATCCGCTGTAGATAGAACGCAGATAGCAAATTGTGTAGCTTTGCACTATGAAAACAACGATATCATTCTCACATGAGCTAGATGTAATTTGTAAGACGTAATGAAACATTATGTATAAATATTCAAATGATTATTAGTGTGCACGAAAATTTTGAAACTTAACTGATATTATGAACGATTTGAATATGTTAATGATCGATAACAGTTGTAAATTGGATTAAAACTTGGATCTTTCACAACCAACAGAGGGGGATTTAGGTTGATAGTAATTTTCTGATAGTCATCAAATAACAGCATAACTTAAAATAAGATAACTTAAAACTGGATAAGTTAGTTAAATAAAAGATTATTAATAATTAAAACAAATATAGCTGGTGAATTATACGTATTATACTAAAAGAGTTGCCTTTTTGGAATTATTTTGATATATCACAACGTTATTTTTTCCTTTTCATCAAATTAAGTAAATTCTTTCTTCAGAAGTAAAATTATTGACATTTCTTGACCTGTACATTGGCTTCAATAACGTTGTTAAGACACCACCCGTTATTTGAAATTGCGCAAGAGTCATACTCGTTGCCATGCCAACATTAGAATGTATTTTACGCGTCTGGTTTTAGTTTTATGTACTAAAGTTCGGCTGTCTGGCTATGTTTTTGTCAGTTTGACTGAAATCTCATGGCCTGTCTCTCATCTTCATTCACTAAAACTTCCTTAAAACAGAAAAATATCCAGCAACTAATCTGTAATTTTCCTGTCTGAGCTTTTAGTTATTACAAAGAAATTAACATTGGGTAATGTATTAATTATCAGGCTGGCATACACCATATTACCACACATATCGGGACAGCATCCGCTGTTTTGCCGATAGTAACCAATTTTATAATGGAATGAGCCAATCTATGGCTTTAATAACAGTCTAGACTTTGATAAATACTTGCCACCAAGTGTTGATACACGTGTCGAATAACAAAATACAGATGTAATGAGACGTCAGGTCCTATTCTTTCTGTCTCATGAACGAAATTCTAATTCATCCATGAATATTCAATTGGATTCACGTGTCGACTCTTGGGTGTCCGAATCAGATTCTGGACATTATTAATTTTACGACCCTATTCGACACAGCGTGGTTCATTATCATGTTAAAAACATTATCGTTCTTCCTCACAAAATTTGAACAATGCAGTGATTTACTATATATTTATTGTATTGTCAGATATGTCTTAGTGAAACACGAAATATATGGGTCATTTAATGATTAGCAATAAGCCAAGTCGAAATCGGCTAAATCAAGTCGTATTCAAAACAATTTCTATATTGCCTTTAAACTCAGATCCATTCATAATCGCGCCAGACGTAACTTAGTTGTTACTAGATCCGAGAGTTCAAAGTTAACGTCCCTTTCTTGTAAAATTGTACTGAGGATTTTGGTGTTGTGGGCATTATAAGGATTATTGTCAACTCCCACTATTGGTTCAAATAAGAGTGACCCAAGAGATGACGGTGAGTGCTGTTGACTAGCTCTCGTCCCTCTAGTCTAGGGACGACAAGCAGCCCTTGGGTAAGTTTTTTGGCGATTTTTCTAAACAAACAAACCATTTATCATCCATCATCCACAATAAGCAATGACTGGCTGTGTTAATTGCTTCATATGATGTTTCTTTTGTTGTCCTCAACCCTGCCCTCGAGTTTCAAGACATCATGAAAATTAACGCTTTCGGTTAACGATTGCAGTGCTTGAGTTATGGGCTACAGTTGAATTTCAAACTCTTGTTGTATGAAGGTCACTATCTGGGGGATGACTTTACAACTAGTTAAAAGTGAAGTGGTTAAAGAAAAAGGCGTCTTACATATTAACAGTCAACTAACCGTTTTTGTGCTGTTTAATAAGTAATAACCTTGAATTTATAACACATTTCTTGTGAGGTTTAAGATGTGGAAATAACTTTCTATGTGATTAGTCACTTCGAAGGGACTAATTTATTTTTCAAATTGATATTTAACAAAAAAAAATTATTTTGCAGAATTCACAAGCAAGTTTTCAGTCTAAGTACTAAGTACTTGAGATTTTAGACATCGTAAACATTTAGAGCGTGGTTTGAAGTTCATTATCAATTCTTAGTTAGTAAGATTCATGAAAGAAACCCCAATTAAGGCAACCCAACAAAGCCAAGCTCACCCAGAAGCTAGAAAAGTTTCATTTAGTAATATTATTTTTGCCAGCTTGGGTAATACGCATTTCATAACGGGTTGTAGGTGAGGTCCTGGCATGGTAAAAGTCTACGAACGTGAGCTTAAAGTGATTTACTAAATTTCAAAAGAATAAGAACTAAGACAATATTTCATTCTTCAAACTAAACAATTCGAAATTTAATTTATTTATTGTTTTACATAACTTGACAAAAGTTCGTAAATGTATCAGCTTCGTGACGTAATATCATAACCGAAGCGAAGTTTTGGACACTACATATTGAACTTTATTTCTCTCTGAAACACCTAACTTCCATAATACGAGTGACTCCACATATTGTAACATCCAGTAACAAGCTCCTTTATCTATTTGTCAATTGTTATTGAATCCTGCAGCTTTGTAGTTATCTTTAAGTTTATTAGAAGTCGATGCGCTTTGAATAAAACGTGCATAAGACAAAATCCAAAAATGCCCTGTCGATTCTTAAGTATGAATAACTGAGAAAAGTCGTAGTTTAATAACTGTTTGAAAGTCTCCATATGTGATCTGTGTTAAGATTCAAATTCTGTGGTTTATTCAGTTAGTTAGTCAGATACATAAAGTGTAAAAAATGATTATATTTTGATCTTTCTATGGACCGAGTTGCCCCAATAACTTACATTTAAGAAAAGGAAATAACATCCGCATTCAAAGCTGATAAAAATGCAACCCATAATGGATGGCAACCACCATTATACTTGTTTTATTATTGTGACTGACAGATGCAAAGCATCACTCAGTCAACTTAAACTAATATGTAAAGCCACTTGAGCTTGTATCTTTTAGAGAGAATCTTCATCGATATAATTTCTGTAAATTCCATATGAAAACATAACTTATACATACACTATATCAGTTCGTTTGTTTTTAGAACAAAGCCACATTGGGCTACCTGCTGTGTCCACAGCACCCGGATTTAAGCGTTGTGAGTCCGTAAACTTATCGCTGTCCCATCCGGGGATCAATTAATCAGACATAAAGGCGACAGCTTTCTGTTCAATCGCTCAAGACTGTAGGATTCCACTTACATTAATCCACTTACGACTTGAAAGTTGTTCTTTTTTTTACCAAATACTGTGAAACATATGAAACATTTGCTTTGTTTGATTTCAGGTCACAACTTTCACTGAAGCGTATAATGGCTGTACACCGTTTATCCTTCATACATTGGTATAAATAAATAATACTCGTTTTTTAATGAAGGACTGGCACGATCAGTGACCAAAAATCAATATTAGAGTTACTACTAAAATAGTATTTCACTGAAATACATACAACAAATTGACTTTGTGTACAGCAATTTCAGGTCACTGGAGTCAACAGAAACAAAATGGCAGATGTTTACATTTTGTCAAGAGAGATATCTGTTGTGTACAAAAAAAGATTTGTTCGTAAGCTAATAAACTGATTATAAAAAGCCAAAAGCCATTTTAAGATGTTTGACCACTTTAACTTTGCCAGTGCTTATGAAATTTATACATATAAAGTAGTTGCACAGAAAAATAAATATTTAAGTTTGTACTCTATTGAAAATTTGACTAGAGACTACTTTTTGACGCAATGGATGTACTGATTTGCTAGTCACTATAAAATGTTTATAGAAAATGTATAATAATTATTACTCAAACAAACAAAATCACCTGTTTTTCTCTATACTTGTTGATGGACATAACTTATCATAGATATTTCATAATCATCACCCTAACGCAAGGTGAGTCCAGACAAAATACCTGCCGTACATCCTAGTTTCAAGTTGAGACTTGTTAGAAGATCTAGGACAAATTTTACGTGTAATGCCTTTGAAGGCATTGTTTACATGTTGTTTCCAAAAATATAATGCTGAAAAAGCATTGAGTAAAAGAGGTCTTTTAAGACCAATATCTCTTGTATAATATTTATTAAAGCTACTAAAGATTATTAGCAAGTAAAATTAACCATTGTTAATACTTGAATAAATATCTTTTGAAATCAATATAATCTTCCATAAGTGATTTGATACGAATATATGAAAAGCAGCGTATATTCTATTTATATGAATGATTCATAAGAAAAATTTACATTTGCTAATACAGTGGTGTGTCGTCATAGATGTAAGTCATGATGCCTAGGGCAACATGTTTAACACCTATACGTTTGGTCTGTGGCGAATGCATGTCCATTAGACAATGCATTTTTGTTGTTTTGGGTAGACTAAAGGCTAGAAGAATATTTAGAAACAAAGACCTTTCCGAAGTAAAACTTCATACAGCGAAATTGAAAATCATGTAGAACACATAATTTCAAGGGGTGTTTAATATTCATCATAAAAGATAAAACTACAACAAAGCGTTGGGGACATCAGTGAGCTCTTAAACCACATTTCAAGCCTATCAGAAGCAATGTCTTCTTCCACAAAGGGAAGGCTATCATTAAGAAAGGGAACCATTTGAACTAAAAAGCCATTGTGATAAAATTGAATATATTGTTATTATAATTGAACAGATAATAAACAATAATTGGAAGCTGATGAAAGCCACACCTCAAAATCATAGCTATTTTTAATGAACGAGATGGTCAAGAAAACTAGAATTACAGCAATTCCATTCGAACACATATGTACATCAAGTCCTCTTGATGCAAATTCATTGGATATTTATGTATTTGGTTTACTTACACGTAATCTATGAAACCAAAGTCCGTGTATAGTAGAGTGTCAGTGAAAATTTTGTTTTTACTTGTTTGTTTGCTTGTAGCTAAGCGCAAAGGTACACAATGGGCTATCTGTGCTGTGCCCACCACGGGTAGCTAAACCCGGTTTCTAGAGTTATACGTCCGCAGACTTACCGTTGTGCCACTGGGGGGTACGAAAATTTTGTTAAGATACCTACTCTAGATAAGATCTTTAGTCCTGCGAGTGTCACAATGGAAAATGTCGTGTTGGGAAACAGGGAGTAATCGTGACAGTCAGACTGAGCCAGTTCTTTTGCAAGATCTCTCGTTATATGTCTATGTAATAATGAAATTATTTCGATGCTCATATTAAGTTACAGTTCTATAATTATGAATAAATATATATAATTGTTCTTGAAGTTATCATTGACAAAATTCTGGTCAAACATCTGCTGTGTATCATCTATTACGAATTAACAAGTGTGAATTTACAAACGTCGGAACTGTAATGAATTTTATAAGTCATAAGCAAGTGAAAGCTATTCTATATATGATTTTTAAACTACTGTACAGAGAAGTTCATTTATTGTTATAAGTGCTATATTCTAGTGTTCAATTGTTAGTATTATTATGAGAATTGTAATAAAATGAGGTTGAGGCAGTGAGTAAAGACTTATAATTTCACATGGGGTTTTACATACCAAAAGTTAGTAGGATTTTACTAGGTACAAATATAAATGAATTTATTTATTTCAGAACATTTCTTAATTAGGAAACAGGCAGAAATTAAAATACTCTGTATAATAAGAAACAGATCAACAAATTTCAAAGTAGCCCCTTGAAGAATCTCTATTACATTCAAAGTAGCCCCTTGAAGAATCTCTATTACATTCAAAGTAGCCCCTTGAAGAATCTCTATTACATTCAAAGTAGTCCCTTGAAGAATCTCTATTACATTCAAAGTAGCCCCTTGAAGAATCTCTATTACATTCAAAATAGCCCCTTGAAGAATCTCTATTACATTCAAAAATAGCCCCTTGAAGAATCTCTATTACATTCAAAATAGCCCCTTGAAGAATCTCTATTACATTCAAAATAGCCCCTTGAAGAATCTCTATTACATTCAAAGTAGCCCCTTGAAGAATCTCTATTACACATCAGTCTTTTCCGTAAATGACAGGATTGAAATAAATGATTTATATCTTCTAGTAATGACGATATTTTTAATAATATATTTAACGAACTGTTTATTAAACTGTACTTTAGCTTCAGTACAGTGTAATAAAATTAAAACTCTCGGGCATGTTATAGGTATAACATACCTATTCTGTATACTTTAATATAAGTTTAACATAACAGCAAAGGTACCTGATTATGACAAAACCTTGTCGAAACGTTGTACATTTGTTGTTATGTTAAACTTATATTAAAGTTTTTCTCCATTACCCATTCAAGCCGTCTCCAACCATTATTAGTCTCAAAGTGGGTTCCTCGTCATCGAATTTGAAGTTAAGATATGTCGTGCTTAAGTAAAATCGAAAACTATTCTTATAGGAAAATGAAAAAAAAAAAAATCAGTGCATCATCGTTCAACATTAATCCGATACAATGTACATAGAGAATACAAAACAAGATTAGTTAAATAAAGCAATTCAGTCTTGGCCAAGCGTGATTTGTTGACTATATATAATGAATAGATTGAGGTGCTATTATGATCCTTCTATTTATACGTATTTTACTTAAACTTTGCTAATAAAATACGAGTGAAAAACTGATAAGATACATCGTCTATATATTTCATAGAATACTTTCAAACTACTAAACTACTGCCTTTAAGGTAGTTTAGTCTTATTTTACTATCAATACGTTTCTTTAAAATATGCCACCCTGTGGCACAGCGGCATGTCTGCGGACTTACATCGCTAAAAACCGGGTTTCGATACCGTGGTTGATTATATTTATAAGCATGAGGAAAGTTTCTCGAAATTTCAGCTTACGCAGCAATATAAACAATACACCAGTGTTGACTTACACACGTATGTTGTTGATTCTTACACTCGAGAATTTTCTACAATTTTAGTGAATAGGCGAGAATTTCGCAATACAGATTTAACAGTATAAGTTATGTACATATTCAAATATAAATTTAACTTAAACAAACATCGATATTAAATAGATATATGATAGTAAATTCGTCACAAACATATAATCGAAAAAGCGCAATAGTAATTATTAGTTAACAGTTTAGCTACATTATTTCAGCTGATTTGAACACAGTCTTCAGATTTTCTATCGGTTACCAGGAAACACTGAAACAATAGTAATTGGCAGAGTATGTGATGAACAGAATAAAACAAAATAAAGGAACATGCCACATTTGCTATGTTTGTCGTCTTTGTGATCCATTGCCCTCTTGCACTGTACCTACGATGCATATTAACTACAATAGAAAACGTAAAAGTAGTCAGTTGTCAAATCAGTAATAAAATATTAAAAAAGGCGCTGCCATATTAGGGCGAGTTTTTCGCGGCGCCGAGTCTTAAAAGAAACAGTAACAACAAAAATTACTTTTTTGCCACAGATTAAGTTTGTTCTATTGAAGATCGTTACACTGTAATCTGTATTCAGCTTACTAATTATTATACCTTTGTTTTTAAAATTTTAATTGGTGATGAAAAGTACAGAGATTGTATGAAATCCTGTGGTTTTTGGCCAAGTAAATATTATGGTCTTTATATACTTCTAAAAAAATATTTTAACGTTTATTCTTCTCATTTTATATGTTGTTTTTTCACCGTCATGAACAAAAAATCTTACACAAATCTGAAATATATTGCAAACCGTGGTGTCTGTCCGAGCGTAAGGTCTGTCTCCGTCTTACGGCGGCCGCTTCCCTCGCTGCATTTGAAAAGCTGCGCACAGACAAAGCTCAACATTCACTTTTGAAATGACGGGAGAGTAGGCACGAATAATGTTGATGCCAAATTTTATTTCGCAAGCAGGATATTCTACAATAAATTGTTAGGAATTAATCACACTATCATTCACATTTCAAAATTTGACGTAACTTAAAGAATAAAAATGTAGATTTACCGTATGTTATTGTTGAAGGGCTCTTAGCGTGACTGAAATGCTCAACAATTACTTTTCGCGGTTGGCGTATAAGTAGCTCAGAAATTTGGTTCTGGGGAAAACCAAATGTGCAACACAATTAACTTTTTTATAGCTCAATAAATAATTTAAATCGATAGATTAACTCAAACTTTTCCCGTCACTGGGGACGGGCATTTTTGCTAGTATTCAGTAAAACAATAACACTTGCTGTTCAAGTTTTAGTGCATTGTTTCCACAAGCTTACTAGAACTGCATGGACCCCCAATGGCACAGCGGTATGTCTGCGGACTTACAACGCTAGAAACCGGGTTTCAATACCCGTGATGGGCAGAGAATAGATAGCTCATTGTGTAGCTTTGTGTTTAATTCCAAACAAACAAACAAAAGAACTGCACGGTCGATTCTATAGGTAATAAAGGTAAACATAGCATAATATATGATATAAGCAGTGGTGCAGATTTTATATACCTAGTAATGATTTGTGAAACATCTTTCTATAGGATCTATGCTAACACTTTGGATAATTTATTTTTTTGTCATAATGAAACATTAATTGCCAAAAAGCCAGAATCTTCACATAAAGTGATTCATAATTATCAAATTACAATCTTCTCCCAGCATCGAGACTATATAAAGTGGAATAAAATGTTCTCATACTAAAGCAAAACCATATCTCATTGGAAAGGTTGTTATCTCTATATTATCATGAGAAATGACGTAATATTGAACTGTTGTACTTATTTTGAAATGTAAGACATGAAAGAGATGTCCACAATATTTCCGAAATACAATGTATAGAATGATGCTTCATAGATGATGTCTATACCGTACGTTAAAGAAAGTACATGAATTTAAGCAACACTTTTATTTTTTCATACATCATATATGGGCAAAGTAAACTTATGTATAACGTATAATATAAAATTGGTCAGTGACACCAAAAGTATTTTGGGAAACATGTGCAATCAATCAGGGATGTGCCATAATAACCATACTGAATATACACACTTTATTCTGACTGTTTTCATAGCCAACATGCATAAGTATATTATTATTATTATATAACTTTCAAAAATATAATTTAATGGAAAATGGATTGGACAGTTCTATATTTATCACAAAAATTATTTACCAATTATTACGAATTTCAACTAAAGTTATTTATGTGTGTGTATTTGATAAAGATTTATTTCCTTTTTCACCAGAAGTGAAATCGAAAAGAGAATCTATGACGTAGAGGCCTAATGCATTCTTTGATTGACCGTACCCTCTGCTGTAAACTGCAGTTTCGTCTATTCAAGGCTGATCAGCACAGCTTGGGTCAACAAACCAAAGGAATACCATTAGGCCTGTTATAATGATGAGGTGTATATAATACTTATGGTGTTTTGAGTCCGTTTTACGTATTACGTATACTTCATATATACAATCATTAAACAGTTGGTCCGCTGTATAATATCAAATAATGAATTCGACGAAATGTCATAGAAACATTTACATACCTATATTAATTTAGGTTGTTATATGGTGAAGTAAAACAGACTCAAAACCCCAAAAATAAAGTTATTTTTCTTTCACCATCAAAATAGTTTACAGTTAGGAAAACTGAACAGTCTTCGTAATGCAAGCATGGTAACTTGTACACAAGGATGGTTTGATAAACAACATGTAGCACGCATTCCCTTAAATGTCAACATAGAATTCGTCCATTCATATGATCGACTTCATCATTACTATCATACGTAAGAACAGAACCTTGCTTGTGTGCATTTTATGACAATCATTGCTTCCACCACATGCACAGGACTGTAAACAAGATAGAGAATCCGAGGAACAAGAACATATATTTTGGGATTCAGATTTGACAACAAGTTCAAGAATCGGTTTGGGAACTACATCTTTCTTTCATTAACTTAGAATCGAATGAGTTATCATATTCAATACACCCATGCACAGTTAGAGGAGGCAAGCTGGGTGTTTTTCGGTACATCCATGCACAGTTAGAGGAGGCAAGCTGGGTGTTTTTCGATTCACCCATGCACAGTTAGAGGAGGCAAGCTGGGTGTTTTTCAATACACCCATGCACAGTTAGAGGAGGCAAGCTGGGTGTTTTTCGATACATCCATGCACAGTTAGAGGAGGCAAGTTGGGTGTTTTTCGATACACCCATGCACAGTTAGAGAAAGCAAGTTGGGTATATTCTTCAAGGCTTCCTTTTCTATATATAGGCCTGATGATTACTTTGCTTAATACACTGCAGTAGATTATTCTTTGTTGGTGATAGAGAATCATTTGGTTTGTTCTGTACAGAAATGCTGATAATGTAGCTAATTGATATCTGCTCAGTCTTATTTTTGTTTTTGTAAATGGCACAAACAAACTGCTCCATGGCCTTCAAAGTATCCTCATTGACCTGTGTAAACATGCCGATTTTAGGGGGGGTTGAATGCATCTTGCTGCTTCTTGAGGAGCTACCATGGTTTGATCTTGCTAAAAGATTTAAATCTACTGGTGGAGTCACACCCTGTTAAGACATGGAAGCCTGAAAAGAACTAATTCAGTTCTTACCAAAATTATGTCACAATTGAATGAATAGGTATGGAATGAATTTTGTCTTTATTTCCTGATTTTAACTAAAGTAATATTGCCCCCCAAAAGACGTAATCTATGCTGACAGGATTAAGACATCTGTATCAAGAGAAGCTATAACCGTTTTGCATGTCTGAGCATTGTGACCAGCATTCACCAAAAGGAAAGCATTAGCCACTCCATGGCTGCTTTCCACGAATGGCTCATCATAGCTACTAGCTAGTAAAATATGCTTTACAGCTTTAGCAGTTTTGATTTTCCTCACTCAGATGCTAAGAAGTGCACCATTCTTGTCTTCTTGCCTTCGCTGCAGATTAATTTTGCCAACTCTCTTGGTAACCAAATATTTGTAACTTATATTCTGGAAGATTGTGTGCTCTCTGTATTATCCTGACTTATGTTGGATAGCATCTGACCAAACTTGTTTAACATAACATCCACATGTTTGCTACTTTTAGTTTGAAATGGACAGAGAACCAAATGTGACAACATTTCAGCCAGGATTGAGCTTGGGACTCACAATGCTTCAGATTGGTTGAATGTCTGAAAGACATAAAGCATTTCTTGTGCTAAAATACCTCCTTGTCATTCAGTGAGGTAGTGACACGTTCAATGTGAGTACCCTCATCATCATGTGTTTTGGGGGAGCATTAATAACTCATCATCCGTACTACTTGAAACCATCTCTACCAAAAAGCCTTCTTACCCTCTGAAAGAAACAAAATAGTATTATTAATGTTTTACACAATATAACAACGTAATTCACAACTATGGGTGAAAATGTAATAAATATATATAAAAAAATATGAAACTCAAATGTAAATGGGTTTGGATACAGTTTTTGGCAATGAATTAAACCAATATCAAATCTGACATTACGTTTCTAAAAAAAGCAAAAAAACCTAAAAACTCTTCAGACATTTGGGCTTGCCTAACGTCTAGTAGCACAGGTGATTTGCACACTTGGGCTGCTTAGTTGCTTTCTGTCATATTTTAAAACCGGCAAATTATGTCTTAAAGTGACCCAGACATGCTAAGATTTATAATTAGGTATGATGTGGCTTTTAGTATGGAGTGAACATTAAGTTCACACGTTACTGGAGTTTGGCTACAGGACTACCTAGCAAATATTGTCAGTGATAGAGTTTAAGAGATATTTCTACCAAGGAGGTATTTTTGTATTTTATTATTTTTGAAACTATCTTATAGTGATTGAATTATTTTTTTATATGAACAAAAGAAGAATTACTTTTGTTTATTTACTATGTTTACTATGTTCTCAATTTTTGGGGGCCAGTTTCCCGTTTTTAGCTTACATTTAATAAAATAAACCCAAAAGATATAGAAATAACAATGAGAATGTATGCACTTTAAAAATTGGTGATGTTATTAGTGTAAACCAGCTTTTGTTACGTTTCTGATATGGTAATGGAACGTGGGTTGGCCTTATGATAGAGCTCTAAATATCAGATCTGGCGAGCCGGGTTCAAAGCTGTGCAATATCACAAAACATTCCCTGCACCTTAAACTGTGTGCGCTTTATAAGAGTGACAGTCAATTCTTTAGCATAGAAAGTGGGTGGTAGTTTGATTCTGCCTGGCTGCCTTCTCCTTTGGATCAATAGTTCAAAATTAAGGATGGCGACAGATAGCTTTAGTGGCTTTGTCGTCAATACAAAATACAAGTACAGATATTATAACTGACTAATTCGTTGGAAGAAAAAGTCGAATTAGATCTAAAGTCAAATAGGCAAAGAAATTTCAAAGGTGTTTGTCACAACTAAAGAAAATTACATTCATAATAAAAGAATGCGTACTAATCAAAACCTGTTAGAGATCACTGTTTCCTAGTGCTATCAAAAATTCGATACTGATTTATTTGAAAATCAATGAGGAGCGTGAGAATCAGTTGGTTAAAGGAACTTTTACGGAATGAAACGCTTTAGGTCATGTCGTTAATTTTTGTATTGTTTTTAGGTTTTACATAGTAACAATCACAATGCATTGTTTCAATGATACGTTGTAACTGCCTTAAGTGTGACTAAAAGTGTTATTTCCATACTTGGAAGTGACATAGAATCCATAGAGGTGTAACAATTTGGCTTGAAGGCAGCTAAATTGGGACAAAAACATATAACAAGCTTGCTTCCTTATCATACAGGCTTTCTGTGGCTTTGTAGACAACATAGACACTTCGTTGTGAAGTCCAAAGCAAACAAAGCAAACATTTGAAACTCCAAGTTTCCAGCTGAACCTCGAAGAAGACGAAAAAGGAACACTTATATCTACTTTCAGTAAAACATAAAGGTAAACAAATAAAAAAATGTTGTTGTGTACTTTCTAAACAGCGAAAAGAAACTTTTTGTTCAATAATTAATTGAAAAACTCGAACAGTTGGCAGTGAAATATTATCGCTCTTTTTTACCGAAGGCTGTTTTACCCGGACCATCTTTGTTGAAACACCTGTACAGGTGTTGACTTCGCATCATTCGAGCCTTCGTGCTTAGTAATATCTTATTCCTCAACTTTACTGGTTCCAGTACCGTTAGTGCTTGTAGTCTCAGTAACCAGAGTTAGGAGTTGATGATCATCCTGTGTCGCTTCGAGCGGTTAAGTAAACAGTTAGTATAGTTTTCACTAGAGGAGACTTTCATGCAGAATAGCATTTTCTAAGAGTTTTATTCCATTTTACCCTCTAATGAGTTTAAATATGCAAATCAACAAGTCACGCGACAACCAAAGCCGATATAATTACGTGGTGGAACGGCATATATCACAATTACATTTTGACGTAGTGATGCTACCGAAAATGGATCGCTTTTGGGAAGAGTATGTAACAGCCCTTTTCAAGTCAAAGTAATCTTACACTCAGATCATAAAGGGTGTTTTGATAAATGATTTAGAATGTCCAAGAGGGGTATGTCCCATGTACTTAATGGAATTCAAAACAAAGTAATATGGATCAACTTTGGGGAAAAGTGCCACCTAAAAACAGACTTGCAACAAGTCATATCACAGCCGTTGTGAATAAAGTGCAGCGTCTTGTAACAGCCATCAGATAGAGCATAAACGGACAGAGTGACGTGGACTACAACGTGCCGAGGTTCCAAAATCGTTTTATTATAACATACGTAACCTTTGTTTTCTTTATCATGTCTTCGTGTATATTAATATTCACTCACCACTTCTTGTTTTGTGTTTTATTTATCGATATCTTCAGTCTCCCGCTTACTATAAGATTAATTTTCATTGTCATGGTTGATAACTCAGACCAGTGCTTCTGAACTGGGAGAATGGTTTACCCAGGGGTTAATGAGATAAGAATAAGTATGAATGAGAATGATGGGTTAAATGGCAGGGTGAATAAATATTATCAATTATACAACAAATTCAAGAGCAAAAAGTCATTAGTTTTTATTATTTATTCTAGTTGTAGTTTGATAAATAAAATACATTTATGTTTTGTTTATTTTATGTTGCATTCATTCTAGTTGTAGTTTGATAAATAAAATACATTTATG
>NW_013666152.1:148763-155565 GCF_000517525.1 Limulus polyphemus
AATAAAGAATTTTGCATTTTAATTTAGTACTTTTTTGTCTTTTTTCGAACTGGAGTGAGTGAGCTTTTGTGAAAAACTTATAGGGCTGAATGATACTGGAAAAGGTTGAGAAGGACTGGCTTAGATAATTATCTAAGTCTAGTCATTAATTATTTATTAAGTTTTTATTTGTGTTTGTTCGTTTGTAGTTAACCACAAAGTAACACAACGGACTATCTGTGCTCTGCCCACCACGGGTATCGAAACCCGGTTTCTAGCAATATAAATCTACAGATATACCACTGTGTCAATGGGGGGCTTTTATTAGTGTATACTAATTACTAACTAGTTTATATCATACGTTTTGGCTGCCGTCTTCAGGGAAGACCTGAGAAGTACCATTTATGTGGTTGTAGTAGCTGGAATTACATCTTTTTGATGGTGTGATATCCACTCCTCCTGGATCTCTCTCATTAGGACTTGAATCAACTAATTTATCTGGTTGCTTTTAAGAGGGGTACCAGGTTTTTCTGATTTCAGTAATGGGTTTACTGAGTATATTATCAATTAGTTAAAAGCAGAAGGCCTATTTTACCTTTCCTTTTTTGTATGTGGTTCGTATCCCATAATTTTAATATTTTTTTCAGTTTATTGTATGGTCCTGTTCTTTTGCATATTGGACTATTGCATATAGACCGGTATTACGGAGGCTTGTTCGTCTATTATGCTATTGAATTCTAATTTTTGTTTTTCTACTGTTGCAACAACTTATTGGAAACCACATTCATAAAGAATATTGTAAGTGGTGTTTTTTTCTTCATTGAGCCTTTAGATGATTTGTTGTATAATTACCGCAATCAAATTATGTTGTAGCTTCTGAATAATATTCTGACCTTATGCTTTTTACATATCCTATTTATATATTCGGAGAGATCTTGGACATAGGGTAATATGGCTGTGAATGTCTGTAAGTTTTCTTCTCACTTATTCTTGATGCTTGCCTTCTTTATTTTCTTCTTGAACAAGTATTCTAGGCATCCATTATCAAGAGCGGCTGTAGTGATGTGATTTTCTTCCATCTGCAAAGCAAATATTTTTCACATTGAAAACTTAGGCAGTCCTCACGGTCGTCTTTACACTTTTCAGGTGGTTTGACTTACAGTCTAGGTATTTACTAGTATCTGTGGATTTCCTATAAATTCCTGTGGTATATAACTTGTGTGGCTTGATAATCATTACCTATAGGAAAGAGAGATTGGTGTCTTCTTCTATTCATTTGATTCATGAAATCTGGAAGACACTAATATGTGGTCATAGTAAAATTGTATTGTCGACTTGGCAGAGCCAAATTGTGGGATTTAAAGGGCTATTCTGAGAAGAGCGTTATGTTCGAAATATGCCTTATAGAGGTTTACTAAGTGTTGATGATATTGATGAATCAATGATGACTAGTCTTTCTTGTTACTGAGTGTATTTATCTTCATATTGGAACTAATTTGTATTGATACAAAAGGTTATGAGCTTTATTATGATGGCGATTGTTAGTTGAACGCGTTTTTTGAGAGTTCTATCATTTTCGGGACTAGTGAGTAGGCTAGATGCATCAAAATTGATAGTTGTGTCTTGTGAGGTTAGCGTGGTTGCTTTTATAATCTCTGAGAGGTGACAAGGTGAATTTCTGCGGATGAAGAGTATAGCTTGCATTTTCAATATAAGTTAGCTGTTTTACTGATTCTGTTCCAAGTTTTTGTTTTATTTTTTTAAGGGGTTCGTTAACTTTTTCTAAGCTCTCGCTGTTGGGTTAGACTTGATCTTCGTGTATTGACAATCTTCAAATAGAGTTTGGAGCTAGAGAGTGTTTTCTTTATTCTGTGATTACAGATACATTTCCTTTGTCTTCATTAGTATGCAAAACAAAAGTATATAGGTTATAGTATTGTTATGGTGTTGTTTTTTATGGACTTCCGGAGAGAACTTACTTTTTAGTAAGAAGGTGTGATAGTAGGTGTGATACAGTTCATGACTTTATTGACTCTATTTTGATTCTGAATTAGCAACCAAAGGTTAGGATATAATTTATTTAGTATTTAGTAATACAAAATATTAGTCACTAATTAATAATTATACTTAAGTGATCGTATAGACTATTAAACATGACAAATACTGATATCCTTACTGCAAGTACTGTTATTTATCTTATTTAATTCTAGTCCTTATCATCCATTATTATTATTATTACGGTTTTTGGTTAACTTACTTGTAATTTTCATATCTTACTTCAGTTGTTTAATATTTATCTCATACCTCTCTGCTTTTTATATATATATTATCCCACCGGCTCTTTGTAGTCGACAGTTTCTTTGTTATTGTTCTGTGCCTAATGATTTTCTCTTTTCTATGTTTCTTAATTTTACCCACTGTTGATAAATTCACAATTCATAATGCTAGTGTTCTGAAGTTTTTTAGCGCTTTCGCTATAAGTAAAATAATTATAATGCTCACAGATTTCTTTGTGAAAGGAATGTAAAAATTAGGAAACGATTAATTTTCTTGGTTTTTCTTAAGTGCAAAGCTACATAATGGGCTAACTGCGCGATGCCCACGCGGGTACCAAGTTCCAATGTTTAGCGTCTTAAGCCCAAAATCAACCGGAAGAAGAGAAAATAGCTTTCGTATAAAAAAGGCAGTGTTTGAGTTGCGTATGAGGGCATTGCTACAGCGTGAAATGAAAATTAAAAAAACAATGAAAGAATTAAGATAAGATTAAGGCAACAAAACTAAGAACACACTAGTTAATTCATTTATACAAGAAAAATTAATATGGCAAAATTTAAGTATAATTCAAAAGAGCTTTGTGATTAAAGTAGTATATATGTGTGTGTGTGTGTAATAATTTATATATATATTGTTTGTCTCTTTCAGAATTTTCGCGCAAAGCTACACTAATAATTTTTTTAAGATCAGGGCTAGCAAGTGGAGTATTTGGTAAAATGGATTTATAGTGGACAGCCCAATGGAAGGTGTTTTTGTTGGAGACAACGTTTTATTGCACTTTCATGGATCTATTTCAGACCCGAAGAAAATCGACGAAAACATATTAACGTCGCCACCAACAAAGAAATCGTCCATCAGGTTGTCCGTTATAAATCCATTTTACTTAAATGAATGGCTGCACATAATTGTCTCTAATTTTGAATAGATAGACTTGAGGGAAGATGTATAGTCAGAGGTACTCATCTTTAACTCTTGGGCTGCTTTTATTTGACTGAATATTGGGAATCAACCATCACTATTATAGCGCACCACCGAAAAAAAAAATAGTCAAATAGATGTGTGTGGAAATTATTTTGGAGGGATGAAAAGCCGGCATAAGCAAGAATAAGATTGGCTTAAAATATTGGGAACGTGAAAGTACAATAGATAAAAATATTCAATTCAAGTGAAAGTGCTGTTGGGGATCGTGACAAAGGCTGTCTTGACTGGATTGTGGAAAAGTGCCCCAAATTCTTTTGGTAACAGATAAAAAAAGAGTTTAACAACATACAGTTTAGCTTCATGTAAAGTACCACCATCTTTAAAGTCTGTGCAGTCGGCTCTACATGATATCAATATTTTTAAGACCTGGGATACAAAAGTGTACACCTCTTTAAAGAAAGCTTGGTACTCAAATTTTTAGCCCTGTAATTTTGACGACTGGTGGTAAATTTAAGAGGGTTATAAGGACAATTTCACCCACTATTAAGAATAGCAAGGTGATTAATATAATTTTGACAAAGTGGTGTATTCTGGGAAGAATTATGGCGAGAGAGTTATTAAAGTCTTCTTGTCGGTATGAGTCTTATGTTTCCAGTGTCTACATAGGTAAATGTTCAGTGATGTAAAAAAATTTGTAAATAAACATATTCTACGGTTTCTTTTGTTAACAGCTAAATGTGTTATAGTTTACTCCGAACAACATTTTTGGGGCTATTTGTAGGGATTAATTCAAAAGTGTTAACCACAGCCTCCAAATCATCATCAATTAGCTGCATGTTTTTTGAAAATGCAACGAAGGCAACTTGTAGCAGACACCTGTTGGAACGTATTTGAGAGGATGAGTAGCAGAAACGCAGCATTTATTCAGGTGAATGGCAGTGTCAAATTGTATTATTACATTGATTTATATAAACGGGCGTGTTGGAAAACATAATGGTTCTCAGAAGTTTTAACACATGGAGTATCACGAACTTGTTTTTTTACTCAATGCTTATAATCTAATTGTTTTAACGACAAATTGGAATAATACTTGACAATGAATACATTTTGTTAAACAAAACACCGAATAATTATTTATCAGTAATTGCACTATGTACGTAAATTATGGAGTCAGTAATCCCTAAATAGCAATGGGCCAGTCATTACTGAATGTGCACATGAATCTCAATATGCAATCTTGCAAAAGATTTATGAAAAGTCAACGGCTGACACGAACACTATTTGTATTATACTACATCTAAAAAAAGAGCCCAGGAGCCTTTAAGAGCAATGTTTAATGGATTTAGCGTTGATGGTATGAGTGTTTGAGACATTTCAGCTTTCTACTTACGTCTACCAACACATACTCCAAATTTGCTATGGACGGTTGGCGCAAACAATAGGAGACCATTGGAGATAATAATGTACATTATTAGCTAAGGTGTAAAAATGTGATTATTTTTCAATCATACACATTTTTTGAATTTGTAATGTGAGTATACTTTTGATGTTAAAGTCACTAAGTAGGGCCTTAGATGAGAGTTCAGAACAGCAGGTTATTTCTTTTGTCACGTGTGTGGTTTCATATTGCTAGGTTTCGCAGTGGCGTACTATTATGGTATCAAGTCCTTTTGATTAGATTGGACTTGAGTCAGTGATAAGCAATATGATATTCTTAATAACCCTAAACTCTCTGTATCTAGGGAATTATTTGAGGAAGAGCTTTACCTTTTTCAACATAAATAATATTACCGTGACATACCACTTGTCTTCTCCAGCTATGGTTTGAGACAAATAATGTTCAGGATTTATCTTATTCAGCCTGGAAATCTGACGTGAACGAAGTGGGCCACTATAAACATTTGCCTGAGGGACAGAGAGAATATAACCTCGACTTTCATGCAGTTGATTTCTTTCTTTTTTTTGCATGGCGGAGTGATGACATCTTCTAACAGACAAGCGCCAAGAGTTGATGACAAGTTATTAAAAATTTTTTGGTGAAATTGAACCCAAAAGAGGGCTCCAAACCAAATAAAAGTTGGTCTCAGCATCAAGATACGACACTTTACTCGTCTAAGTATGTTGCCCTATTATTGTTTATCTATATAAATATAATAGTACTGCTTGTTGTATGTCCATGTAACTACTTTGAAGGTTGTGAATGGATTATCACCAAATTTCGTATGGAGGTTCATTGAGTTCATGGGGAGATACATATACATTTCCAGTTTCGCGGTTTTTATGGGCGTTTTTGCCATTTTCACCACTACTTTGCCCCCTGTTTATGAATCTTCATTAAATTTGGTATGAAGGTTTGTTGAATCCATGCGGAGATACTTGCAAACTTGCGGTTTCACATTTTGTGTTTTGCAATTTTTATGGGCGTTTTTGCGTTTTTTACAATTACATATAAGGGAAGCAATTTTTCATGTCCTAAGACAACCTTTCATTAATCACGAATTTAATAACTTCCGTCCAGGGGACGAGTACTCCAGCTAGTATTCTAATGTAAATAAGTGTTCAAGTTCCTTTTTTAGAACAAATGCCTATTGTGCTTATTACCAAGAAGCATTTTAAAGTTCACCAGACAAATAATTTTATGGCCTTGAATTTCTATATTTTGAGCCCAATTATAAAGCTAAAGTTTAGGGCTTGACCCTGCAATGGGTACAGCAGAGATGTCCCATTGTGCAGGTTTGCGCGTAAACAATCGTACAAATAAACACGCTTAACTTCGAAAGTTATATATATACTGAGAATATTCATGTTGAGACAATATAAACACCAAGCTGTTGTATTAATAGGTATCAGTTAACTTTGTATTTAAAATGGATTTCGATGTATCACTGCGATAATTTGTTATTACTCTGACTAGATAAATTGTGAATTTTAGAATCATGAAAGTTTCAAACATATGCTCATGTTTCTTTCTGAATAGTTAAGTTTATTTATAGTGAAGCTATTCACGTACATATATTTTGAATCACACCATGTTTTTTAGAAGAGTAATGACAAAATAATATGCAAGAATATTTAGCACTGTTTGAGTTTTAGTTATTCTAGACTAAGTTTGTTACATATGTAAAAACAGTCATTGTCTCAACAAGTAAAAACTTGATCATACATTGTTAATGCAGCAAAGTTACATAAGTATTTGTGGAGGGAATTTAACTTTTATTGGATCATGTTTAGCAACAATGTTTTACAAAGGGTAATCGCATTTTATGTGAGCAGTATGTCACTGCAGGTGCTCGCCATGGCGACATGTTTAGCGCCTATATATTTATTTCGATCAACATGTAATGTGACATTGTGCAACTTATGATGGTAGAATATGCACAGCCCTTCCGAGGCTGTAGGAACAAAGAACACAACAATTACAAGAAGGAGGCTTTATTGCTCTCAGTGGATATTGAAAACTTCGCACGACAGAGCACTTAGGACTGAAACGGTTTACAAAATTACACCCAAGCCAATCTAGAACAAATCCCTCATCCAAAAACCAGGCGACAAAAGGATTCGTTCCACTGAAGCTGGACACATGACCGGTCACTGTTAAAAAGTTATTAAACTAGCAGCTGAAAATGAC
>NW_013666152.1:156565-186632 GCF_000517525.1 Limulus polyphemus
TTGTTAAGTCGCTAACAGATAATCCACGTGAATTATGCACTGTTATATTTTATAGCGACTTTCTGGTATAATATATACCTGTTGTTATGCACTGTTATATTTTATAGCGACTTTCTGGTATAATGTATACCTGTTGTTATGCACTATTATCTTTTATAGCGACTTTATAGTATAATGTATACCTGTTGTTATGCACTATTATCTTTTATAGCGACTTTATGGTATAATGTATACCTCTTGTTATGCACTATTATATTTTATAGCGACTTTCTGGTATAATGTATACCTCTTGTTATGCACTATTATATTTTATAGCGACTTTCTGGTATAATGTATACCTCTTGTTATGCACTATTATATTTTATAGCGACTTTCTGGTATAATGTGTACCTCTTGTTATGCACTATTATATTTTATAGCGATTTTCTGGTATAATGTATACCTCTTGTTATGCACTATTATATTTTATAGCGATTTTCTGGTATAATGTATACCTCTTGTTATGCACTATTATATTTTATAGCGACTTTCTGGTATAATGTATACCTCTTGCTATGCACTATTATATTTTATAGCGACTTTCTGGTATAATGTATACCTGCCACAATTGTCATACTTTAAAGATTATGTAACGATTTTGGACATAGGTAGCGCTGTTCAAACGATCATTCTTTTTTTGTTAGATTAATGTATCTAAAAATTAATGTGGATCATTATAGCTCATAGAAGTTTGATTTAAGTAACAACTGAGTGATCGTTGCTATCAACCTATATTGAGAATGATTGTAATATAGTTAGTACCTTACGATTTGATGACAGTGTAGACAGTGTGTGTAAAGTGTTTAATAAATATGCGAAATATTTGTTTTAATAAAACTGAAATTTAGCTTAAATCTATTAGCTAATTTCAGGCCGGATAAATTGATTGACTTAAAACAATCTAACGAATTTCAATCTACAGTTATCAATGTAATGTATTCAGAGTGTGAAAATCAAACTGGTATCAATTAATTAAAAAATAATAAATTAAATTTTTCCTTCTTCAATCAGTAAATACAACTATTGTTTGTTGTTGTGATTTTTAATATACTAGTTTAGTTCGAGTCTAGTGATTGCTATGTGTTATGGTTTAGACACATCATGTCAGTTTAGTTGAAGACTTAATGCATAAAAGACAATTTTTCATGGTATCTTTTTTCATACGCTTATACCTTTCAACATCTGGGCGGTAAATTTGAGTGGGTATAACGCATTTTATAGCTTTGAGTTTAAAGAAGCAAACATAATTTTATAGATAGTTATAGTTTAGAATATTTTCAATTGTATTATCTAAGTATTCCAAATAATGTATTTGTGCCAACAATATTTGTTGAAGCTCTAAACTAATTAGAAAAGGTTAAATTCAAGTTCGATTTATCGAATTATTAAAACATACACTGCTTGTGTTAATGAATTAAAAGAGCTAACTGATATAAAATTTACATCAAATAATCGTAGTAATTATATCGTTATATCATCGTTAACATTTAATAGTTGTTTGTCGACTGCTATTTCAGAAATACATGAAGCCTTTAGAAAGTACAGAAAATGCAGCCCTAGTTGATAAAAACCTGGTGGATGAAATGTTTTACAAAATACCAGAAATCCTCACACATCATGAGAGTTTTTTGGAGTCTGTTCGCCAAAGAATTTCTTACTGGGATAGCAAACAGAAGATTGGAGACTTATTTGTAGACGTTGTGAGTATTCAGTTTTACTCTTTCAAATGTCTAGATATTGTAATAATAAATACAGTTTGAGATACTACATTTTACTTTACATTTTCCTAAACTGAAGAAAATTATAACTAAGTACTATAGAATGAAGACAAATAGAGAATTACTACTCACGTTATCTAGACATTGTTAATTTGTTATTTCGTCAATTAATTCTATTTGCTTTTTGTAGCTTGGAAACTTAATGTGATATATGAATAAAAACTCTACTGATATATTTGATATATATATATATATATATACATACTCACTTAGATTTAATACATTTTAATGGCTGTTTAGGTTGATTGTTTAACTGTTAATTATTAGACTGCCTTTACAATAAGTACCTTTACAAAGAACGATCAAGTGTACCGTTGTTTAAGGTTTATCACCAAAGAGCCTCAGAAGATAAAATATTTTGAATATTTGTATTTACAATAAGATTACTTTTTGAACTATTTCATTACAATAAACAGACGTATTCATATCTTCGTAGACGAATTTACATTTGTTTACACGAGACATCTTTCACCAAAGCAGCAATAGTCCATACCCACAAAACGAGGACTTTCTTTTTAGCCGCGGCATAGCGGCTCATAGAATGGCTCTGAGTTTTTTTGTTTTTTTTTAAGTACAAACCTTTAGCTCATAGCTCCATCTCTTGACCAATTTGAGATCTAATTACAGCCGCGGCTATTGAGGATTACCTCTTGTTTTGTTTTGAAAAAGCAAAAGATCGGTTTATAATTCCTTCAACATATTGAGTCAAAGTTTGTTCTTTGTTATGTGCTACGCATTCCACCGATAATTGTGCAGAAATCTGATTTTTACCTCCAAGACAAACTTTCTAATATCAGTAAAAGTTACATGGGTAGTCAATCAGGTTAAAGGATTACACTTATCAATGTTGGATAAATAATTTGTATAACCACATATTTCAACAGTCAGAGACAAAATATTTAGGATACGATACCGTTTTCTGATAACTTTAGGTAGAAAATGCACGTATAACGAATTATAAAATTATTGAAATAATCTTACTTAGGACTAGCGAACTATATTCATCTTTCTGGTGGAGATTGAAACAAATGCTAGCTTGGGATAAAATAAAATGTAGGGTTTTGTTTTCTGCCAGTCGGCACACTTAGAGACCTACGAACGTGTGTTCTTTTTTTATGAGACTAATCTACCAAAAGACATATTGCAGTATGTACAGAAATGCAAGTATTTTCAATAATATGAATAAAATTATAATTACATACCATAGTTTCATAGTACTATAGTTTCGTTTAGTTTAAACTTTACCAAACTCTTCAGTGTGATGCATTTGCTGGTAAAATTAAACTTAGATCATTTTAGGACTTTAATCCTTCTCAGTAATCAAAAGCCCTAGAACAAAATATATGTTCCGAGAAGTGACTTAGCTATCAAACTCTTGGGTCCAATTGTGATGAAATTCTCCAATAAATGATATTATATGTCACTATATAACCATTGTATATTACCAGTTAAAGGAAGGCCAACAAATGACACTAACCTATACTAAATACAACTACAATATAAATAAACTTCGTGTGTCACTTAACAAAAAGTTTATCCTGGATTAACTTTTTTATCATAGTGTTAAACACGCATGGTGCATAGCTTAGAGAAAACCGCTATTTTGCTTCTGTTATAAAGATAAATAATTGAACATAATAGAACTGTGTTTTTGGTATAACAAAGCCACATCGGCTTGTTTGCTGTGACGATAGAGAGGAATCGAAACCCTCATTTTAATGTTGCATATCCGTAGACTTACCGCTATTCCACCGGGTGACAGTAATATAACTAGATCCACAATCAATTTATTAACGTAGTCATACATATATAAATATATTATTGAACGTACCCAACGTTTATTACTTTTGTCTGAATTGTTTCCAAATGTACGAGATTGTCATGTGCTTAAAAGTAAGTTTTTTAAAGCTTTAGTTCAGTTTTTATTCACATTAAATTAAAGTTGATTTTTTTACATATCATAAACTTTTTATATACTATTTATCACCAAGGTGTATTCGCCTCAAATTATAAGAACAATATCACATAGAGCGGTCATTCATCCAGCCTTTATATCGTTAGCAAATGTTAGTAAACCTTTAACGGGAGAATTAGTCAGCCTAAGTCTGTTAGTTGTAGGTTGTTTGATCCTTACTTCTCACACGAAGATGCACACTAATATATATTGTAACTGCCAGCAGTGGATGTTTCTGCTGTTAACCTTGAGCAGCCTCTTATTGGCCCAATGTATTGCTGTTATCCAAGTTTCTTTAGTTGATTAAGTAGCGTCAGGTCTTCATATTCTTCTGGCTGTTCATGCTAGTCATGGATCAGCTGTTACCATATTGATTACGATTTTTTAGTGTTGGATTTAATGGTTAACTTCCAAGGAGGGTAGCAGATACGCCACCTTATCTGACTGTTCTATCACTGATGTCTTTAATGGTAGTTTCATGCTTTTTTTTCTTTTCCGCCATTCTATCAACACTGGAGACATATATAGATGTTGCACCACGATCAGTAGTTGTGAACATCATCTGTGTTCTTGAACAGAGTCTGGAGCAATGTAAATGGCTATTATAGCTGAATCTAAGCTGAATATACTGAAGAAGGAGTATAGGTTTGTTTAGTTTCTTGGTATCCTTGACCACTCTAGGGCCGTTCTCTGGCAGTATTCTCCTGCTGTGGCGAAGGAAATAAGTCAATTGTGGTTGAATTCCTTGCTGCGGTAAACCAAGAGCTCCTTCACTGAAGTGTTATTTACAGAGAAGTGCTGACCAAAGACACTGAACTTTAAACGAACCTTTTCTTCAATCCCAACTTAAATTATCAGTTTACTTTTTTTTACATTTTCTCTGTTTCTTCAAGTTTTAGAAGTACTTGGGAGGATGAGGTTTCTAACCTGCTGACCATTAGAATGATATCTGCTCCGAAATCCTCAAATGATCAAATGTTCTGTTTATTGTAATATTTCTCAAACAGCTCAGATTAAAAGAGAGATATTTTAATATATATATATATTTACCTATATAATATGCTTCATGAAACAACATTAACATAACAATGGCTTTTTTTAACCTTAACTTTGTTGCCTGTAGGTTTCTCTTTACACTCACTCTATGTTATTTAATATATTCTAATCGATTATCATGCTATTAATAAAAGTGAGTGAAGTGTGAAAAATTCTGATAGTCTGCGTGCTGTTGTGTTTCTTAAGATATTTATTAGTTCAAGTGCGTCGAAATATGCTATAGAATCCAATTATTCTTCGTGTTCGTTAATTTCCTGTTGAAACTTATCCTATACAATTACTTACACTTGACTTATATTCTTTTTGATAATCATAAAATGAAAAAAAGTTTCAGTTTCTTTCTTAATTAATAAGTGCATCTTTAAAGTAACTTGTTGCGTACAAATTACCTCACATTTAAATTACGTTATCCATTGTATTCGTTTCATAATAATTAACTGTTACCGTTGATATAAACAAAAATACAACACCCAAGAATCTTCTTTTCAATCTTTAGAAAATTATTATCATATCTGAATTCTAAAATTATTTTTCGAAACATACACATGTCCTGATGATGAGAAAACCTTGTCGAAACGTTGTACATTTGCTGTTATGTTAAACTTATATTAAAGTTTTTCTTCATTACCCATTCAAGCCGTCTCCAGCCATTATTAGTCTCAAAGTGGGTTCCTCGTCATCGAATTTGAATCTGACTATCACCACAACTAAATGAGAACAACATTATATTAGTTATTGTAAATTAAATCTGACTACCACTACAACTACACGAAAACAAAAGTATGTTAGATATTATAAATTGAATCAGATTACCCCACAACTAAATGAAAACAACATTATATTAGTTATTGTAAATTAAATCTGACTACCACTACAACTACATGAAAACAAAAGTATGTTAGATATTGTAAATTGAATCTGACTACCCCACAACTAAATGAAAACAACATTATGTAGTTATTGTAAATTAAATCTGACTATCACTACAACTACATGAAAACAACATTATATTAGTTATTGTAAATTAAATCTGACTACCACTACAACTACATGAAAACAAAAGTATGTTAGATATTGTAAATTGAATCTGAATACCCCATGATTAAATGAAAATAAAATTCTGTTAGTTAATGTATGGTTTCAATGATAGCTGACCCATAATACATTTTTCTTTTCGTTTCTTAACTACTAGGCTTAATTAAACTAAACTACATAATTAGTTTGCTTTAAATGAACAAATTAGAACTAAGTACAAATTAAGAGCAAATCAAGTTTGTTGTATAGTCAATAAAGTCATTATATAGTCTGATAATAATATTAACAAGTAGCCGCCCAGTGGCACAACGGCATGTCTGCAGACTTACAAAGCTAGAAACCGGGTTTCGATACTCGTGGTGGGCAGAGCACAGATAGCCCATTGTGTAGCTCTGTGCTTAATTTCAAACAACAACATTTAACAAGCAAGAATTTTCTTAATTTTTGCAGACTTCATCCCACTGCTTGAGGCAAATAATATTTTTTCAGTCCATATCATGATTTATGTTAGATAGGAAAGCATACCTTATTTCATCTTGGTCATCACAGTAGACTTACAACTACTTACCAATTCATGACTGTAATTCCTGGTCCAAAACAGCCCTATCTTATAATCGACTTGAATTTTACGAGGAAACCGCTAATGACTGGCGAGCGTTGATTGAGATTCATTTTACTGACAATACACCGTCTTGATTGTTGTCTAATTCAATTAATCAACCCACGCTGAAACTTATCCAGCGCTACCTTGCTTTCTCGAAATTAACACGAGATTTTCTATCTTAACTTTTATTTAAGCTTAAAATTTTTTCAACCATTTTTCTGGAGCAATAGTTTTGTATAGTGTTATAAACTGCTTACTTCTGTCAGTCTCTTCATCTTGTTCTGATTTTCTTCAATAATTAGAAAGACTGCTGTCATACTTCTAAGTTTTTCCTGTTGATTTTGGAAGTTACTTTGTGACTTTAATACGCTGAATTCCTAATCCCCAATTTCTGTATTTTGCAGAAAATTCTAGTAATGTACTTATCTAACGTTTTTGATAATAGGCACACGACGATAATATATCAGGGAATAAATTCTAAATTTCTCTTTGAAAACGGCTAATATTTTACACAGGGGACTTAACAGATCAGGATGTAAAGGAAGATTGTTGTTGTAGATGGCTTCAACGGTGGTTTCGTCCAGGTTCTCCCCTCATTTATCACCTCTTCATATCTCAACCAGCATGGTAAAATGTAATCTCCCAAATATGAAGAGATGGCTTATGTGTACAATGCTGGTTAATGTTCATATTTCATGCTGAACATCATATTTTAATAACCGTTTAATTGAAGCATCCATCAAGTATACGGACCGACCCAAGTTTAGGCATATTATTATCATTGACAGCATGGTAATTTCAACTCTACCTCCAGTAAATGTAGTAATACAACCGTTTGATTGAAGCATCCATCAAGTATACGGACCGACCCAAGTTTAGGCATATTATAATCATTGACAGCATGGTAATTTCAACTCTACCTCCAGTAAATGTAGTAAGACAACCGTTTGATTGAAGCATCCATCAAGTATACGGACCGACCCAAGTTTAGGCATATTATTATCATTGACAGCATGGTAATTTCAACTCTACCTCCAGTAAATGTAGTAAGACATTTTCTTTTCTAATAATAACACATTTTTGTCTAGCACCTGAGGATAACTGATTCAGAATCTGAGGATAACTGATTCAGAATCTGAGGATAACTGATTTAGAATCTGAGGATAACTGATTCAAAATCGATCATTAGGCTATTGAGTTTCCACAAATTACATATATTTTACCCAAAACATTCAAAAAGGACTACATAAATCAGGACAGTCATAGATATCTGTTTAAGAAGGGATTAGTGCAAATAAAGACTGGTTTACATTCGAACATAATCTTAACTGTTTTATGTGACGGATTTCCTTAATTCTTAAAGATTGTTCATAATTAATACTGCAGATCATTTTAAAGTGATTATTTTCCTCTGGAATTTAGCAGTATTTCTTTATTATTACGTACTTAACATACGTATAGACATTGGTATAATTCATTAGACTTCTTGACGTGAACCTTGATATCATATTCTAGCGTTTTTATAGTTTAGTCGATATATCATTGGTCAAGCATGGTACTCTAGGCTATTTTGTTTGAACTCTAGATTATTTCATTTGAGGGATATTAAATCTATATACGAACTGAGAAATAAAGCCGTGTATCACATAGAAGGAAAACTTATTTGTAGTAAAATGTGTTTAATTCTTTTACGTTCTACACATACAAAACAATAACTAATAATAATCTTTAATTTAAACAATCTGTGAACTGAAATTTGCATTATATTATTTTTAAACCCTGTTCATATAACTTTTTCATAAGAGTAATACAAACCAGCAAAAAATATCTTTATGATTATGGTTAACTTAAAAGAACATCCTTTACTAATAATTTTGGTGTAGAAAAATGTGAATTCGATCGTTCTTCTATAGTAACGTTTATAGTATATTCAATTAGATTAATTATAGCAAAACTGTTTGACATGTTTCTGTTCCTTAAAGTGTTCTATTATAGATTAACGTTTTGAATTAAAGAAAACATTTTCACCACTGATTTCCCCCTTTTCACATAGAAACAATTTTGGAAAACTAGGATTTAGTGTCAAACACTTTGCAACTACTGAGATTTAATCACATAACATCCTACTCCAGGATGGACAGTGGAAGATCAAGAAACTTCTAAAACACAGTTTTATGAGTCCGTTGTATTGTCTTCATATTTTATAATAGCAGTTTAGTTGTAAAGTGTACGTCTTCTTCTGAAAGAATATTGGTACATGAAAACATAGTGTCAAGACGTTATTTTTTTCTCAAATTAAGAACATTCAAAGCTGTCTTTTGCTGTATATTAACATGAGCTATATTATTCAAAAAAATAAATATAAAGTTATCCGGTTCATGATAAATCGTCATAATATTTGGTTCTTAACGACAGTCAATTTGTGAACCTTGGACAATCCAAAGAAAACACCACTATGTGAACCCACGACTCTAATTATATTACACTCCCTTTCATCAGTTGTACCACATTTCTTAAATTTCACAATAACTGGTGCCAGTAGGCATACTTATACTAAATTATATTAAAAAAAATCAATATCAGTATATAAAAGAAATATTGTTTTTGTATACAATGAAGGTGGTATATCATCTCGCTTCTTTGTTGTTATGCCTCTGCACAGCAATATTCCATTAATTGAAGTAATACAGCTTACATTTGATTCTCGCTCAAGGATGAGGAAACAGTACAGTTGATTTCTAAATACATATATTACAAGTTTCATGATTTTGGAATTAAACAGATCCATTTTATTTTTGACAAATATGTAATATTATCAAACAGATGGGTTAATTATGTGTCCCACTTTATTCTTGATAGTATGTTATATTATGAAACAGATGGGTTAATTATGTGTCCCACTTTATTCTTGATAGTATGTTATATTATCAAGCAGGTGGGGTAATTATGTGTCCCACTTTATTCTTGATAGTATGTTATATTATCAAGCAGGTGGGGTAGTTATGTGTCCCACTTTATTCTTGATAGTATATCATATTATCAAGTAGGTCGGGTAGCTATGTGTCGAGATATCTTTCTCGACTATGTTGCATACTGTTGCCTGGAGGAAGTGGACGGCTTTTCCCCCAACCTTTGAATTAATGGATCCTGTTACAATATGCCGCACTTTGAATGTAATGACTGAGATATGAATTGTTGAAGGTCTCTTTCTTGATGGTCCTGAGTTCTCAAGTTGATCCATATTCCTTTGTTTATCAATGTTATTAAGTACTAACAACAAGAAATATTCCCTTTTTGGAAATTATAAATCCACAATCTTAACACATCTTTATTACCTGGGTGTATGAATATTTTACGTCGGAAACAGCTGCTACATACTCTTCCGAAAAACGATCAGTCTTATGTAGCACCACACTGCCTACATAACCAAATAATTTCAAAATAAAGTTCTAATACCTGTCGTTCCACCACGACTTTATATCGGCTGTGGTTGTTTTGTGATTTGCTAATTTTTGGTATTCAAAATCGTTTAAATATAACGTACTTAACCCTCTGTTTTGTCGTAAGGGGATAACTGCGTAAAACTGGTTTATTTATAGAATGATTTATTCCCATAACCAATTACTCAAGTTATTAAAACAAAATAAATTGCTGGAGAATATTTTGGAAATATTTAAGTTACAGAGACCAAAAGCTATGACTTGTAAATTTTCGTGTGTCACGGGACAACAAAACCGAAGATTAAGAGTGTATTTTTTATAGTTTATTTCGAAACATACGGTTAATTCAAAACATTTATTATCATACCCAATATTTCTTCTGAATGTCTCACTAGAATTCTTATTATGTCAATGAATATCAATAATTTGGTTACTATGAACTGTAAAATAATTTTAATATAACACATAGGAAGTACCTAAATTTTCAAAAGTCTTGATACAAATAAAGTGTGGACAAACACGTATGCATTAAAATAGTTGTTTTAACAATTTATTATTATTACCAAGTTTTATACCAAGTTTCTGTGGTAGACTAAAATATCTTACAATTGTTAATGCAATTAAATATCACAGAGTTAAATAGTTAGTGAAAAACATCACAGTAAACTAAATAACTTATCAAGTCTCCTGACAGTTTTTCCATTTACGATGGATATTTTCACTAACTTTTTAACTGTTACCCACGTGATTGTGTTGTTTTATCTCAAAGTAGACTTTTGAACAGAAAATATTTATTGGCTTCTTTTTTTTTGGAAATAATATTTACCTTGAAACATTTTTAAAACATCATTTTTACTTTTTGGCATTAAAATGTCCTGTAAGAACTTTGAAAAAGTATTTGGAAATAATATTCTTTTTAAATGGACTCTGAAGATGCTAAACATTTTGAGTAAAGAGGATTAATCGCATAAGAACGATTTGTGTATACTAAAGTGTAAGCAATCGCCCCAGACGCGGACCATGGTGTTATGAGTGACATGTTTAGTACATATAAAATTGATTATTGGAGAATTCTTGATCATTGGACAATGCAATGCCACCACTGTAAGATTATGTTACAGACGTTTCTGAGAAAGCTAGGTTTATTACAGTGAGATTATTAAATTCGTGCACAAGAATACTTAGAACAACAAAGGGCTTCAAAACATCACACACCAAGTGAAGGCTATGGTTAAGGAAATGAACCATCCATAAAAGCCATTGCGATGAAGATAGACATATATTTTCTGATACCGTTAAGAAGATAACAAACGAGGCTTTAAGTTAGCAAAGGCTCATAGAGGATTTAAGTTAGCAGAGGCTCATAGACAAAAACTTCAAAAGCTTGAAGCCACATTTCGAACTGAACGACTAGTTACCTGAAAATATGGCCGAAGACATTGGAATTACAGGAATCCCATTTGGCCACATACTTGTGAAGAGCTCCAAGAGAGCTCCAATAAACATTTGTTCCTTCGGTCTACTAAAACGTGATCGTAGAGACCGGCGTTCACGTGTAGCGGATGGTCTATGGAAAGTTTGTAAAGATGTATATTTTGAGAATGACCTTGTTGTCCTTCACAGAAGCTTGTTACAATGAAACTTGTAGTGTCGAGCAATAGTGCGTAGCCATGCCATCAGACCGAATACGATCGATGACGAAGGAAATAATTCCTAGAGCAGCACAGAACATAGAATATCGTTCTTATTAAATGTGGTTAACGCTCAATGAGAAACAAAAAGAGTCAATACGATGTAAATGTACCGGGAAAACATAGGCTAATACAAATGTTGTTATTATGAAAACTGTATTTTCAAACAGCTTCATTTTTATACTGTGACTTTATGAAATTGTTTTTATATAAACGCGATTTTATAATATGAATAATCTAACATTCTAAAATGATGTATCTAATCTAAACGAAGTTTCAAACACTATATTCCTAGATGGTAATACAAGGAAAGTATCACTGGAAGTTTTGAATTTTTGTAAATTTTGTGGCATTTGAAGCCCAAGTCTGAGGTTCACGTGGATTATCTGTTAGCGACTTAACAATACCTGAAGAGTTATTGTAGCCCAAGTCTGAGGCTCACGTGGATTATCTGTTAGCGACCTAACAATACCTGAAGAGTTATTGTAGCCCAAGTCTGAGGCCAACAGGTATACATTATAGTTGTTATGCACTATTATTTTTTATAGCGACTTTCTGGTATAATGTATACCTGTTGTTATGCACTATTATCTTTTATAGCGACTTTCTGGTATAATGTATACCTGTTGTTATGCACTATTATCTTTTATAGCGACTTTCTGGTACCTATTACTAATTTCTGGTCAAAACAATCTGCCTACATATATCAGGATTAAAATTCAGCCCACTAATTAATATACCGAATTTGATATATCAGTCTACTTATAAGTGTGCAATGATCAAGATCTTTTGTTTTATCAATGATTAGAATACGCTGTTTCATCAGTTGAGTACAAATGCTGGTTTCACAAGTCTCGCGAATGTTGAATATTATACCGTGATATAACTATCTTATATATATATTGCGAACTGTGGTGTTTGTCCGAGCGTTCATTCTTCTGTCTCACGTTTGAAAAGCTGCGCACGCAGGCAAAGCTCAACATTCGCTTTTGAAATGATGGGAGAACAGGCATGGATAATGTTGATGCCAAATTTTATTTCACAAACAGGATATTCTACACTAAATTGTTAGGAAGTTATCACATTATCATTCACATTTCAAAATGTGACGTAACTTAAAGAATAAAAATGTAGATTTACCGTATGTTATTGTTGAGCGGCTCTTAGCGTGACTGAAATGCTCAACAATTACTTTTCTCGGTTGGCGGTATAAGTGGATCAGAACTTTAAATTGATAGACTAACTTAAACTTTTTCCCGTCACTGGGGACGGGTACTTTTGATTATGGTGTCAACGAGAAATATTTGATTGTGATGAAGTTGAAAAAAAGAAACCGGTTTAAATGCATATATATTTCTCCTACTTACCCATCATTATACATCATACACAACAGCGAGTGCTTTTTAATACAGTTATCTATAAAATTAAGTTAAGACATTTAGTGTTCTCAGGTGTGAGTGTTCCACCATGTTTAAAACCTAATGTTTCAAAGGCTGATAAAATCACACACATATATATATAACAGTATGGCTTGGGTTTATCGTTAATAACACATTTAGTTTTGTCAAAAAAGCTCTATTATCAATCCTCTTCAGAGATAAACTATGTTTAAGACGTCTAAGATCACAAACTAACTATTTCGTGATTTTTTGCGCCTCTAAACAAAATAAAATAAATAACAGCGAAAACACTTTTATGTTGTTGTTTGAATCATTAACTATCTGCCTTTATGTGTAGCATTCTAGATAACATCAGTTATTATCATTTGACGTGTTGATTAAAAAGACTGCTTAATCATAACTTTGAAGACGTAGATGTCGCTATATGAAAATTCCTATATTTTGAACTAGCTTCGTATCATGAACGGTTAGATAAGCGTAAACTGAAATACACTATGCAATCTCGCACAGGGTTCGAAAAAATGATAAGTTTCAGATAAATATTCGTGTTACGTCTTTGTATTTTGACATATCCTGTCGAAAAAGAGAGCGAGATTGCTTAATATTGATAACATAAACCTGCGAATTTAAACTTCATAAAAGTTGTTTTGGTTTTAATAACGGATTTTCCATAATTCAGCTACGCAGATTTTGCTATCACGTAAAGATTTTTTTACAAATCGGGAAGAAAAAAAACTCTTACTCAGATTAAATTATTATTTCGTTTACCACAATGAACATTTTTTATTATTATGTTTGTTAACAAAATTACAAACAAAGTGAAGAAAAGAGAAGAACATTGATGGCAAACAAATATGCATCCTCATTCATCCTGATTTTTTTGTGTGTGTGAAATCTACGTCTTGTAGTCCCAAAACTACGTGTTGTTGTTTTTCTTTTATGTATTGCGTTATGATGTTTTGTGAAAAACTTTACGTGATGGAGAAAAATGGATATCATTTGCGGATTCAGCTTACAGGAATTACTGTAGAACATTTAAAAATTTCAAAACAATAAAACCATCGCAGGCCTGTGTAATTTATGAACGCCTGGTGTTAATTATCCATGGAATTATAGGTTGTTTGTTATACACAATATGACGTCACTGCACTAAAGAATGTGCTTAAGCTTGTGATAGCATGAAGTTCTGTATTGGCTTCATTTTGAGTTTTATCTTTGTTAGAAGATTTACAAGTGAATTAGTCTTCTGTAATAGATTTGAATACAATATTTTTCACCATTCTAAAGATCCTACCCTGTAAGCGGTCGTACTTTTATGAGTGTGCCAAAAACGCAAAAACCTTTTTTGAATAATGAAATGTTAAATATGTCGTTGACGCTGAATATACCGACCAGAAAGTTTGCCGTTATGCTTGGATGTATCTAATAATTTACATAGCTATAAAATATAATTTATTTTTTTATAACTCATAACTTAAGTAAATTAATATGTAGAAATATACATGGATTTTTCTCGAGGTTGCGAGTTTTCGGCCCTCTTACCGGAGCCTTCAGCGGGCAACAATATACTGAGCGATAAATGTTCATTTAACCCACGATGAAGGCTACGGTAAAAGTGCCGAAAGCTAGCAAATAAAAGTATTTTAACGTAGATAAAAGACCGTGTATAATTCTACATATAATATATTTTGTTACATCGTTTATAAATCAATCTATTTCTATACATGTTTTATAGAAA
Source organism: Limulus polyphemus (assembly GCF_000517525.1). Taxonomy (NCBI): domain Eukaryota; kingdom Metazoa; phylum Arthropoda; class Merostomata; order Xiphosura; family Limulidae; genus Limulus; species Limulus polyphemus. The sequence continues at coordinate 171,301 of NW_013666152.1, forward strand.
AAAATCAACAACATATTTCTATTAATACTTTTGATGATTATAAGTAAATTATCCTTATCCATTTTTGTAATAACTTCAACCAGAATAACTGCTAAAATTCTACAATAATAATTACTAATAAACCGTCTTAATTATGGGTGTTTGTTTCTTAGTAATTAGCACAAAGCTAAACAATGGACAATCTGTGCTCTGCCCACCACGAGTATCGAAACCCGATTTTTAGGGTTGTAAGTCCGTAGATGTACCGATGTGCCATTGGGGGGCAAATAATGAGTAACAGGCAAACTACAATAATTCTATGTCGGACACTAAACCTTGTTTTTCCTATGGATTTTATATTCGCTTTAGGTCATGAGCTTATATCCCAAAACTTTAAAGAAAATATATATATTCCAGTAGTATAAGAGGTTCGTCTATTACCTTAGTATCAGACTCTTATTCTGTTATTATTTGATCAAGATTTTGTCTTATAATTTCTTAAGAATGTTAATAGTTTTGTCGTTATTAGCTTTATATCAAGGTACATCACAATGAGTCATTTGTTCATTGTTAAATGAACAGTAATTGGATTTAGAAAGTATGCTTGTTGCTCTGGGATATCGTTTTTTATCCTATATGAATATTTATAATTTGGAATCAAAGTTTTGTTCTTGTTCATCATCATAGTTTTTTAGAATTTTTAAGCATACTTTTAAGAACTTCAGAAAACGCTCTCCTTTAAACTCCAGAAAAGTTTCAATAATAACATATTTTATACTGTATTTAAAACATAAAGTAAAATGTGATGGATAAAATGAGTAAGATTTACGTAAAGTTTCCGGTATTTAGTGTTTTCAACATGAATGGCACTTTATGCACCACACGTGCGTCATGCGGCCAAGTCAGAGCCCCCAGTATCCAAGCACAGCTATCCTTAAAATTTGGAGCTGCTGATCAGAGGAAGGGCAACCAGATGGAAACACCTTCAGCCTATGGAGCTACCATTAACCGAATAGTAGAACTGACTGTGACATCTTTAAGGTGGAACGCGTTCAGCGGCGTATCTCCTCTCCCATCTTGGATCTTTAGGTCCACAGCCCTACATACTAAACACTAGATTACGCACAGCTCTGTGTAACGTTTCCAGTAGTGGAATAATCTTGTAGCACCTTTACGCCTCTTCGGTCATACACTTAGCTTCTACTTTCAGTTCAACATTCCATTTTTTAGATAACAATCATGTAGTGCTCAAACATTGTGAATGTTGTCAAGATACTTTTTATTATTGAATCTAGTTATATAGTTCGCAAAATATAATTTGTCAAAGTATAGTATTTTATGATGCCAAGAAGTGGTTCATTTATAAGTTTTGAGATATCTAAATACTTACATAGTAAGTTATATATGGAATATATTTTAAATAAGTTTTTTTGTCGTTTTAGCAGTGAACGAGTTTCACTGTGTATTAAGATGACAAGTGTTGATGTAAACGTATTTCAACGTACTGGTAAATAAATTTGTAGTAACATAATAATAAAACAAAAGACATATCTGCAAAAAGTAATACCAAATTATAGAATGTCAGAAATGACTCCTAATGAGCCAAGTAATATTAAAAGTAAAAAAAATAAACACAATAAATTATTTATTAGTTGCTCCAGCCCACTAATTTAGATAATATAGTTATCATCAACAGGGCTTGATTAAAATGCTTACTTATCCGAAATGCTTACTTATTCTAATAAATAAACTATATTTAATTAACAGTTATGACAAACCTTTTGTAAGTGAGTCAGGAGATTTTGATGAAATATATATTTTTACTTAACCCGCTATAAATTAAATTCCTTAAAAGTCTGATAAACCCAAGAATCTTCCGACAGGTGAGTCTGACTTCATGCAACCAGCTCCACCTGTCAAAGTGCTTGAGTTTATCGATTTATTATATAGTAATTTACCAATTTTTTTTAATACTGCGTGGTTTTTCTCTATCATGAACGCTCTTAACGAATATAATCAACTGTTTAAACCGAACAAAATCACCCAGATGTGATGATTCTAGAAAACAAAATTATCCATCGTAAAATATCTTATTTAATAATGTAAAAATCAATTATTTCATAACTGATTTTACCAAATTTAAATGCTAAAGGAAATATATATTTATAATATAAACATTCAACACATGCCATTATCTTATGATGATACAATGTAACCTAGATGAAATGTAATTAGTCTTTAAATGTTCTATCAAGTGCTTTTAAATGTATGTATATTACATTTTTATTGATCCTTTGTTATCTTTGTGTAAGCCAGAAACACAGTTTCTTCATCTTTAAAATATTCCATTTTGCCTTTCTTGATTTTCTCCTTAGATTGTTTGGAAGATGCCTCAAGCACCTTTGCTTTCTTTATAATATAACTTTGGAAATTGCTTTTTTCCCTTTTATGGTCTATTTCATGATCACTGTTTTGAGTCTTTGTGTGTCGTCTTTAGGAGCTGAAAATGAGTCAATTTTTGTTTAGATCAAATGCAACTGTCGGTCATAATGTATCTTACATCTTCATATCATTATCATAACGCTACAAGTAGAAAATATCAAAACGTAGTCTGCAAAATAATTTCTTTGACAAAACATGATGACAAAATGTTTCGAAGAACAGTGGGATTAAGGACTATTGTCAAACAACCTTTGATTAATTCTCATCCGCAGCATCAGTCCAAAACTCTTCAATTCAGGTACATTGTTCTGCTAAAACGATGAGTTAAATGTCAAGTCCAGCAATGTTCCTTCTTTACCCATACCACTAAAACATTAAGAACAAACATTATAAAACTCTGAGAAATAGAAGATTAAACAGATGTAGGTGCAGGGAGAAATATCTAGGTTAAGGTTGTTATAAAAGCAATATATATATAATGCAAAAAAAAGGCCCGAAATGGCGAGGTACGTGAATTCTGCTGGACGGACAAACGTACATTTGTAAATGACTAGTTATATCTTTTCGCTTTGTGACTTTCACTGTTATTTACTATAACAGACGTTTCCAGATTAAAGACAATGTGAGTTGCTGTGTGATTTCCAACTCATAATAATCTTCGTTTTTCCTATTTAACGACTTTAAAACATATTTATGCTCATTACTGTATCTGCAAGAATTTAGCAACATTATTTTAGACAGAAAAGCTTGTGACGTCAATAATGAAGCGTAAAACACAAACCAGTGATCTTAATTATCAAAAAAAACGCATAAAAAAGACAAATTTATCCAATAGTGATATGTACTGTACGCATGCACTATAATGATTCTCTTTGTCATTCATTTAAACGTGTTATTGAAGCCTTTCAGTGTCATCAAAGTTTGCAAAACCCAAAGGTATTGGCAGTTTTAACGATGTACAGAAAGAATCCCATCTGTTTGAACAAAGTATTATGTTAGATATAAGCTACTACGTAACGGTAGCAATTAATGAATGTAAACATAACAAGCTCGTTTTCATTTGAGGCTGCCTGTGTACAGGTGTGGTATACCGAGGGAATTAGCTGATGTATTTGTTACAGAAGAAAACTATAGTTGACTAAATTCTCTTGATATTCATTTGAATTACGAAAGATACGTAGGAGGAAAGTAACAATATGAAATCGATTAAGAGCAGGTTCACTCAGTTACAATAGCTTTGTCTACTGCCTACTTGCTGTAAAAGTAATCAAATAGTTGGTGTTCAGGGTAGACAGTTTTACCGTGATGACCGAAAATGAGTGTTCGTCTTCATTAATTCATATTTGAGTAATTTGAGAAACGTAATGAAAGAGATTGTAGAGATATTATATCAAGAAAAAAACACTCTGATTAGTCCATAACTAATTGACTTTGAAATTAATTTATACATTTACAGAAAATTAAATAAGTTAGCATAAACGAAACCAAAGAAACACTTTAGTACATAAGGATTCGATGAATGTCTTTCTTCAATGAACATCTTCAAGATAACACTGTTAGAATATACAATTTTATGCATTTCGAAAAGCCCTGATAAACAGAAGAACCTTATAAACTTAAAGTATGCAAAATGCAAATACAAACAAAGAAATAATAATAACGTCTTCTGTTGAGAAGAACTTATGTTAAGAACATTTCGAAATGTATTATATAACTGTCAAGATTCGAACAGTCTTAAGTTAATCATATAGACCTAATGAAGTGTGCTTATTCGAAACGTCATATATCAAAGCATAATTTCATTACAACAGAGTGTATAGTTTCCCTGATGAACTATCACGAGCTAGTATAACAGATTTGTGTCACAAGCAATAACAAAATCTGCGTTTTAATACAATTACACTTCAGACGTATCGCTATAACGATAAACTATATATGAATAAGACATTACATAATATTATAAATGTGTGTTTGTTCTTTGGTGGAACTAATATCTTTTTCAGGATTTTATAAATCTCTATTCGCCTCAGGGTTTGTTTATCTGACTTTGTATATGCTAATACATCATTACTTGTCTGTCTGTTTTTATACTGGGATGTTCGTACGTCTCTTGATATGACACTCTACGAAACAACTCATTATATTTATTTGGTCATAAAATTCTGACGGATGATTTATCAGATCAGAGATTATGTGGTTATGCTATAAAAAAGTATTATACAGTCAGGAAAACTGTCGTATTTTACCCTTCTACAACTAATAGGAATGTATTTATAATTTGGGTATATTGTAGTAGATTTTCTAAATTTTAATAGTTGTGTTCTGCACGTAGTTAATGACATTCTTGTAACCCGGATGTAAAAATATAGTGAACCTGCGCTAACCTTCTAACTTAGATGTAGGTTCCATATTACGACGTGCCTGAAATTACCTGGTTGTTATGGCATACGACTCGCATTCTGCGGGTCGTGAGATCGAAAGCAGTGAGAGCGTTATAATTTGACGGCCAATTCCACCATTCGTTGGTAAAGAATAACACAAAAGTTGGTAGTAGGTGGTGTTGAATAGCTGTCTTATCTTTGGTCTATCACTTCAAAATTAAGGACGATTAGCGGAGATAGCTCTTGAGTAGAGCTTTGCGTGAAATTATACAAAACAAAAAACTTCATTACAACGATTGTTCAATATGAGTTATAAATGCGTGGCCTTGTTTCTGTGTTATGTTCTCGTTGAAGAAGGTAACACTCAATTCCAGGGATGGTAGAAAGACCATCATTGTGTTTTATGTTAAGAGAACACACAAGTTAATATTTCAAAGTAAAAGTTTTTGAATTTGAAAGCAGGATTTTCTTTTGCAAACAAAATCTTGCGAGTCAGGGAAAATGTTAACATATTAATAATGGACACACCAGACAACGAGAATCTACAACGAAATCAGATGGATTTTTCTTAGCCAGCTGCCGTCAAGTTATTTGGCTCAGTTTTCAGTTGATTAGTTTACTCTCTCTCTCAATCGATGTATCTCTTTAGACAGTGTTAGATTTAATCCAAACAAAATATTAGTATTTAGTTGTTTAAATATATTAAGCTATCTGTGTTGCGATCATTAAATTTCCTAATCTTTCTTGCATGTATTTATAGTATATTTAACTTATATAATATTGGTCAAAATATTCCCTGTCATCACGCATTACGTAACCTAATCTTGAAGTGAAGAAACCACAAAAATATATTACATTTCTATCTAGTAATTAACTACATTTTGTTTTATTCAACTAATAATTTTTACTGCCTCTGAAAGAAACAAATTTTGTTCATGCATACAAACTGCAATTTTTTTAATATACTATATATTTTCTATTGATTAAATACTATTTCTTTTTCATTTTATGAGTAGCTGTCTTCTTAGATTCATATAAATACGCCAAAGTAAAGCTACGTGTTGATAGTGCATACTGTGATTGGTTGTCATTTAACCAATCAGAAAGAGACACATAGTACAAAATTTATAAAAGTACAAAGTACAGGCAGTCATACTATGGCCATTAGTGATAGAATGTATCCAACCATGGCTCACAGGACAGAAATACTGCATGATACACGTGTAAAAATCAAAGTTTTGGGTGATCAAGGATACTTCATGCGATACATTGAAGGCAAGACTCCAAACAATAACGTCTATAGTCAGCAAACTGAGTCGATATTTGTAAAATCTATCTAAGTTTAATAGAATAAATTTTGCTGAAAATAAAAAATAAGGTACCATTAAAAGTACATCCTGGCATGTCTTATGTATAACTGTTATGTATTTATATGAACAATTAAGTAATATATCATGAAACAACTTTTAAAATAGAAAGTTTCAGTTCAGTAGTGCAACATTAATGAAGGTTCTTATTAACTTCTCGTGCAGGACACCAGAACACATGTGGTGGGCGAAATCTACGACACGGAAGTATCCTATGTAGACTCTCTACAGATTTTAGTAAATGTAAGTAACATTTTTTTAAAGGACAGGGAATTGGCAATATAATCTTACGTGTTTTGTAAGTAAGTCATTATCTTTCTTTAATGTCAGTGTCATTAGCAGTATTGTTTAAAGTGTTGAATATATACTTACATTTGTTATTTTCCATTTTGAACTATACATATTTATATTAAAGGGATTATTTTACATTTTTAGCTGAGTATATTTATTTAGGACAAGTCAAAATCTTCTAAGCTGGTGGAACCTCATGACATATTATTGTAGATACAATAGGAAACATAGCTAACAGCGAGAGTACTCAAGTGATGAAACAGCGTATTCTAATCATTGTTTTATGTCATTGCACACTTGTGAAACATAGCTAATAGCGAGATGGGACTAACATTTGTTCGATCGAATAAACGGTAATAGAAAATATTCCTTTCTATGAAATGGTAAATTATACGAATAATTGAAACAAATTTTCAAACTTTTCTTAATTTGTTGAAAATAATTAAACTATATATAAAAATGCAACAACTTACATATCATTTTCGAATTGTATAAAAAATTACCAACATGTTAGCTGCTTATCTCTATATAAGAAACACATACACCAAACTTTCATAGCAATAACATTTGATCAATTAGGGTAACAGAAATATTAAAACAAAGTAAATATATAAGTATTCAACATTGATCGCTTCACTTTATAGAGACTCAGGAGATCTATTTTATTCTAACGTATTCCAGAGGGGTTTATACTACGCACTCAAACGGATTAAACTGATTTCTTTATGTACTGATCAAAGTGAACATTTTTGACGATGGATTAAAGGTAGAATAAAAAGTATGCCATGACTTCCGTTTTATTAGTACAAGCTTCGTAAATTCTTGATGAAAGTAAGTACTGGTTATGGATGTGTTTTGTTGTTTTATTTACGTTTTACTTAATTTGAAAATAAATAGTGGAAATTTGTCGTTTTCGTTTAAATACAAAGTTCCGTAAACTTCCTTGCTTTAATAAATTGTTTTCTGGAGAAGTTTTTAGTTAATTAAAAATGAGCTGTAAAGATATTCAGGGTCGATGTAACAATTAAAAAATTCACTTGAACAATTATAACATTCTTGAAATTTTTACGTATTCGATCTGTTGTGTAACATGAACACGGAAACTTATTATACCATTTTTAGCTTTTTTTTTTTCATTCTTTGTCATTCCTATTCGACTTTTGGCCCTAGACTTCCCAATTCATTATTTATTTGAGACCTTAACCTACTCTGTACATCTAGAGGATCATACATTTATGTGTTTTCTCCTACTTAATCTCCTCTCCCCCCCCCCAAAAAAAAGTAACATAGTTTCATTCAGCTACTGGGAACTTCTATAATCTCTTTTGTAAACATTGCAACATCAAACCTTGTTTTTATAGGATATTTCTATTTAGATGTTTACTGTAAGGACTGTTTAAGTGTTCGCTAGGACTTTATTTTTAAGAGTATATTTATTCCGAATGTCGATTATTACAGTGAACATGTGTACCACTAGTTTTGTATTCCAATTGTTGACTAACTGAACTTGGAACTTACCATCTAGTAAAAATAATTCTACCTGGTCTCTTTCACTTTTTTGTTTTACCCAACATCTAAAATATGTGAGATCTATCTAATGATGGTAGTAGTTAAGCAAAAAAAATCGCACTTCTAATTGCAGTTTTATAAATTAAACATAGAAAGTAATTAAAGTAAAAAGTCAAGTTTCAGTTGAAAAAGTTTTAAACTATAAGTAAATTTTAGCATCGAGAGATATATATTTTTAGGAAACTCTACTAAATATGAAGAACACTGCATCCCAAGAGAAGTAGTAGCCAAACATACTTATAAAAAATATTGGTTTTCCAAACCCTGAACTGAAAAGGCTACGCACAAATCGATTCAGTGGTTACAATTTCAGGTATAGACTGTCCATAAATTTCTACACAGTACTAAAGTCATAAAGGGTTCTAGTGGAAAGCAAAAGAGAAGCGAAAAATTCAACTATTTACCTTAATTGTACAAAGTATACGCGAAAACAGTACTCTACAATGTGAAGTATTTACATTTGAGAATACGAATGAACACTTTTGTGTTCTGTTCTCACTGTTTTGCGGGTCAACCGATGTATGGGGCGGCACAAAATAAGTTCTGTGGTGGAAGAACCATACAACTTACAGCTTATGAAAAACAATAACAACAATAGGTGTCGCTGCAAGATGGCCTTGAAACCGTATTTGTTTGTCATGTGACATTATTAGGAATTGCAGTTATACGTGAGAGTTTGATACCAAAGCACTTTCATCACTTATCGATTAGTAGAATTGTTACAGATATGTAGTGTTAACATTTGACCAAAAAAATGATATTCAACGTTACGTGATGCATTTCACAGAGGATTCTTTCGTGCTGCTGTCATGTCCTTACTTGTCTGGAGTCTATTGTTGAAATGGACGGAGAGCATATTGAACATTCGATATGACCTTCACTGGTACTACTTTGTTCTTAAGATTAAATAAAATTTGTGTTTCAAGGTCACTTTGTAAGCCACTTTTAGTATTTTTTTAATAAATGTGTTCTGCATGTTTTTATGCACCTGAACCAGCTGTCAAAGCTTTTGGTTGTATGGTTCTTTTATCATCTATACGTATATACCCTGTAAAAACCGTGTTTAAACAATATTGCATTTATTTTGCATATAGATTATTTATTTGAAAGAGAGGCCTTAAAAGTTGTATCAAATAATGATAATAAAGTGAAAAAGTTTGGAAGAAGCTTGTCAAACATTTGATAAAGAGTACAGAATAAAGAAAGCAAAAAAGGGTAATAATAGCAGTTACGTGACGAACAACTTATATAATGTATAAAAACCTATAGTCTGTGCGGTTGCTTCTTTTAACAGATTGTAGCCCAAATAGTAGTTCTTATTCTAAGCAGTTTATTAATATTTTTTTTTGGGGGGGGGGTGGAGTTGGTCAAATAATAAGGTAGAGCTCAGGATTTGGGAGATGACGAAACGTGTTCGATTCCATGCGATATCACATAATATTCCCTGTCTTAAATTGTGTGTGCGTTATAAGAGTGACAGTCAGTCCCTTGGTAAGGTGCTGCTGACTAGCCTGCTTCCTTCTGGTCCGTAGTTCAAAATTAGGAACGGAGGTTGACAGCCTTGTCCTAAATATAAAAGAAAAAATACAGGTGCAGTATTTCGTACGGATTTCCATGCTCAGAATATTAAAAAGAGGTAATCCAAACAGTGAGGCAAATTAAAATATAGATGTTAGAATCGTACAAATTTTGTTTATATGATGAACATTTAAAAACTTATCAGCGAAAAGGAGAGATTGTAGACAATAAAATTCTTTGTCATGCAATTAGTGAGTACGTGAATGTGTTAACAAGTCCACACAGAACCATATCCATCTTTACGGGTTTAGTAAAGTCAATAGTTTCTTCAATACAAATAATTCATATATAACATTTATGTACAAATCCTAACGTATAAAATTTAGTAATATGGATGACATTTTATCGAAGTGCTATTTCACGCTTTGTGATCTTTAAGTAAAAACTTCTGGTTTATAATGCATTATTATTTATATACAGTTCATTTCCATATATGGAAGACGGTCCATGTGTTTGGTTTAATAACGCGGTTTTATTTGTCATCTATATAAACAGAAAGCGAGTGTGTTTAAAGCTTTACAATTTTTCAGTAATACCAAGATTATTTCGAGAATTAAGCCTGGATTTATCTAATTATGAGCCACCTTACCAATAAATTACGAAATAATCGCTAAATATTGATCAGAAACTTGAAATTTGGCCAAGCCCAAATTAATAATTAGTTTCCTGGAAATATATTAAACATTAATTAGGTTATTAGAGTGTATGTTTATTTTTGCTGTAATGTTCGATATCTGTTGCTTAAACAAAACCACGATTTTTAATTTTTGTATACGATATTAGAAAATAAAAGAAGTTTAGATGCAATACTGCAGCCATTTAACCCTAATGGTTTTAGAATTAGAGAACCACACAAGTATCCATTCCGATCAATAAAAACAATGACAGCATTCCTAATAACGAACCCAAAAATACTCGTGAGCATTCGAGGCGAGGCCTTTTTCTTCATCAGGATCATAGGAAGGGCGTTACCATTTTTTTATAAATATTTATCATGCTTTGCTTGTCATATCATCAAATTAACATCTCACAAGTAATAAAACTTAATCGGTGCTGTTTATTATTTACAGTGCAGTATGAGGTTACTCAGCTAATGCTCTTGTGAAACACTGTGGTTTTCAAGTCTTCAGTTTTGTGTTTATTAATAACTTTTAAATTAACAAAAACACCCGAAAAATAATTCTTAAAAACATCTTGAATATTATTCAAGAAATACCAAAATATGTGTTTCTGTGAACAAAGATAATAAGCCGCGAATCATCCTATAAACAGGTAGTGTAATAAAAATGTAAAACCTTTCTTCAGTTTCGGTTTTTATTATTAAACATTATATATGAATCGATTTATTTCGGTGAACAAAGATAATAAGCCGCGAATCATCCTATAAACAGGTAGTGTAATAAAAATGTAAAAACTTTCTTCAGTTTCGGTTTTTATTATTAAACATTATATATGAATCGATTTGTTTTTGTGAAAAAGCCTGCATGACTTATGTATGGAATATTTGAAGTAGTTAGATTAGGACTAGTGACTTGTAAATGTGAGAGATTTGTTTTACGTATCAGTATCATTCTACGTCAGAACGTTTCGCGTCTTTGATATTTATGAATAACACATGAGTGAGCGGAAGAACATAATGTATGTGAGTTTAAAACATATTTATACTATAATTTTTACACAATAGGTTCTTTATGATAAAGAAAATGGTAGATAATAAAGTCAAACAGAATAGAATCATATTAAGATCGAGGCAATTGAAAATGTAATATATCAAAAGTATAGTCCTCTTTTTATTAACTGGGATTAGCTGACATTCTCTGTTTGCTTTCTTTCTCTTTGTGAATGTTAAAATATAATATGTAATAAAGATTTTATAGCACTTTTACCATTAAACATTGTATTATTGAGTTTAAAATGCTTTTAAAGTCAGGCTTCAACTAATACGTTAACAGTATACCTGATGCGCATAGTGTTCTTGTACTTTCGGAACAATATATTCTGTAGGGGTATAATTATCTTCTTGTTAGTAAATGTTTGTTTACGTTGCAAAATAAAGTTCATGTTTAGAGTTTTAAGAAGGAATTTCAATTATGATATCCAGACGCTTGTGGGAAATGAGATGTACAAATGTTGTCTATAAATGAGTCTGTTCCTTTCGGTTTTTAGAAGAGTAGTGCCAACATTCAATCAAACCTTGTTGTCATGACAACGAGCACGCGCGTTGGCATCAAGCTTTCTCTGCATGGCTCGATGACTCGCCTGTGTTCAGTAACCGTGATCCTTCCTTTGGAGTTAGCGCTCTATTCTCAATTGTTCTTATGAAATTTTCATTGGTTTTCATGTTGGACTTCTTTGCGTGAACAGTGTAAAACCATAAGATTTAAGATGAGTCTCTAAGGATAATTTCTTATAAATATATTTTGTTCACATTCTGTGCAGCTGGTTTCAGAAGTTCGGTTTACTAATAGAGAGATTAATATAATTTTACTAGATGACCAAATTTCAAGTCTGGATTTCGTGAGGAATATAATTTTTAAATCCATGACAAACCTTTTATAAGAACTTTGTGCTCGCTTGTGAATGGTTTACGAAGCGTTCAAGTCAACTATCTGAAGAACATTTAGAAGCTTTGATCGGAGTGTGCTATCCAGCTTAAACTATGATCGCTGTCATCAATGTGCAACTCTTCACTTTTTGATTGAAACTTCTATTTCAAGAATTATTTTAGCATATTGCCTTACGTTGCTTGTAAAAGTTTTTTTCCATTTCAACACACGCAAGAATGTTAGCTTCTCGGTGTCGTATTACAGTATTTTAGGCTTAGCATAGACAGTAATAATTTTGGGAGTGCAACATCTTAATTATATCATTATTACAGGACTTGTATGTGTATTTCAATGGGCAATTGTGCCTTCTTGTGAAAAGCGAATTTTTTTCTGCTATTTTCTTTTACAGTTTACTCAAGGCTAAGCAGTCTAAGCCAGCGTTCTGTATAAAGCTTAGTCTAGGTAGATGTTACTTGGGCTGTTTTCATGAAAGTTCTGTACTTTTAGCTGATGTTATTAATACATAATCAAATATAGGAAAAACTTACACAAAAATCATGATCATATTGGAAAAAAAGGTTATTATTCATTTCTTATTTAAGAATAAGAACAGATCAAAATTATTACTTATTTAGGACAGTATTTACTTCACTATTTATGAGTACTTCATACATCTTTTAAAGAAAACGTAATGTCGTAATTTGCTTATATAATTTTCGCCCTTCTAAATTTTCTATTTATATTTTATGTTAACAAAAATTTAAAAACAGTTCTTGCTATTAAAAATCAAATACTTCCTACAGTTATCAAATCATGAATTGTAAGTAGTTTTACTCTTTTTGAAAAAAAGCCTTCAGTATATTATCACAAAAAATTAGAAATTGTTCATCAAAACTTGTGACAAGTAAAGATTAACTTTTTCAATTCAATAAGTAGACTAAGGAATTGGAAATATGAAAAACTGTGTGTTTTTTTCTATTTTGTTTTCTCTAAGTGAAGGTTTACACATGATATCTTAAATCAGAGATTTTCCTGGGCAGTGTATAATTGAATGCTAATGTCTTTTCTTATTGGATATGATAAGCTCTACAATAATATGATGTTCTTAAGCCCCAGTGGTAATTGAAGAACGTCCTTCGTTTGAGTATGTTTGTTATATAAATGAAAGAGGACATATGCCAACAAATGATTAGTTCAATAAAATACTGCCAATAATAATTGTTTAATGATACAATAATCATATTTAGTTTTAAGGTTGTATAAAAGTAAGAGGCAGGATAAATTTCCAGAGACGTTACAATGTGTAGAACTGTTGAAATTAGTTGAAGGAATATACTGCTAAGTTAAGGATAGAAGAGCGAGTGATGATTTCAACTGATTTAAGGCCAATTATCACAAGTTTTATTATACCAATCTGAAACATTAGATTACTTTCTAACAAATAATACTTTGATTTCAATTCTTTTAGACTTAGTGTTATTCAGACAACCTAGAAATACTCGTATTAGAGTGTATAAAACTCACAATAGGCAATATGGTGTACAACGACAACCTTGGACGGCAATAATTTTGTTCAGGAAAATGACGTATTCTCAGATATCTTGTTTCAAATGATACGTAGATAAAACGCTACTACTTAAGAAGTTGTTGGGGCAGTGAATTTGGACAATCTAAATGCTCGAACTGTAAGCATATATAGTTATGCTCAAGATTACTCCCTCTATTTTGAGACATTACAGCAAGCGCAACAAAGGTGATGCGTGGATAAAACGCTATTATTTAAGAAGAATGTCCGTAGAGTGATTTTATACTGTTTATACGCTCAAACTTTATGCGGACTACTACGCTCGTGATCATGCTCTCCTTCATGAGACGCTACAACAAGCGAGCAAGAAGCGATCCGTGGATATCTGATCGTATAAGACGATATTTCTTCTGTCGGAGATTCACCGTTGGAACCAGCCTTTCTCAAAGCACGGTAATTTTTTTAATGATAATAAGAAACAGACAATTTTTGTTTTCCTAGAGACAATAAGGTTACGGATCCATATGTTTGAAAGCTGTTAAAATTTACATTGTTTTTTTTTCTAGTGTAAAGCTACACAATGAGTTAACTGCGTTCTCTCCACCGCGGGGAAACGAACCCCGAATTTTATTGTTGTAAATACATGAACTTACTGGTGATTCTCTGGGGAAGAAATTTTTCACGAACAAAGATAAGTGTATGAAAACACACACAAAAAGACGGATAGTCAGTGGTTCGTACGCTTAACAGATAATATAGTGTGGTAGACAACTAAATTATATAATGATTATTATTTTTAAAAAACAATTATTTTATATTATTTCATTATTTATAAAATACTACTTCAGAAGTATTCAAACGAAACGAATTTATTAATTAATTCATATAGTTTGCTGGTAGTAAAACACGTAAAAAAATAATGTAGCTTCACAGTTACACCTCAGAAGGTTAGAACTGATCCGTTGAAGTATAGTCTTCAAAACTCGTTGAGACTTTGTTGCGAGTTTTTGTTTTTTCCAGCCACGGGTTTAGGTTATTTTTCATGTTTTGTCACAATCTAAGTGGTGTTTTTCTCTGTTTTGTCCATCCATTAAATAGAAATATAACGTTTTACCTGAAACTGTGTTTACTTAGGTTATTTTCATAATAATAAAACTCTTTGTTTTTAGTTGTTCTATTTATTTTACATGTGATTGGTTAGCCTGAATAATATCCTTTGAATGAAACACATGACGATATGATCATTCTTTATCGGTTTGACAACGATATCGATGCGATATAGTCCCACAGTTATTGAATTTTGACAGGATTATTTATTTTACCACTGGTAGCAGGTTGTATAAGTCGAAGTAGGCTTTGGTAGGGTAGTTAGTGTAGCTAATACCCGGCCAATATCTGACATGTTATAATATTTATTTTAAATTAGCATGATTCAAGAATTTAAAAAGTTTAGCTTTATAACTATTTTTAATGAAATAGTGAGTACTTATATTTTTAATTGAAAACTACACAAGGGTAATCTTAGCTATCGACCCTAATTATAAATTGATAGATTTGAAGGAAGACAGTCAGGGGAAGAGCCTACTGCGTAACCACACATCTTGACATGTTTACCACAGATCTTTTAAAACTGCAAGCAGGCCCGGCCGGGGGC
>NW_013666152.1:187443-193361 GCF_000517525.1 Limulus polyphemus
TTAACCCTCTATTGTACATTGTAACATATAGGTAACAAATCTATATCTATTGTTTAATACAGTATATTATGCATCTGTTTAACCCTCTATTGTACATTGTAACATATAGGTAACAAATCTATATCTATTGTTTAATACAGTATATTATGCATCTGTTTAACCCTCTATTGTACATTGTAACATATAGGTAACAAATCTATATTTATTGTTTAATACAGAATATTATGCATCTGTTTAACCCTCTATTGTACATTGTAACATATAGGTAACAAATCTATATTTATTGTTTAATACACATACAAATACTTCAATTTTGTAGTGGAATGCTCTTATACCTCCATGAAACAGTCTAAATATAACATGGTCTTGTTTTTATTGGTTCTTCGATTAAACAATGGTACTTATAGGTAACGTACGTATTTATAACTTACCAAATTATATTTCACAGAAACATTTTTTGTGTGCAACATACACTTACTTAAGTAAGAAATAGTAATTAAACTTTTTCCACCGTATTTTCGTAATTCATGTAATGGGGTTACATTTCTGAACATGAAGAGACGCGTCAATCTTGTACATACTTTTAAAATTATGTTTACAGTGAGACACTTAACAATTGAGACATTACGAAAGCTCTAGTTTACAGTTAATTTATACGGGTTATTGTGCAAATATTATTATTTCAGTGAGTTTGTTTTTTTGTTTGTAATTAAGCACAAAGCTACACAAAGGGCTATCTGTGCTCTGCCCACTACGGGTATCGAAACCCGGATTCTAGCGTTGTAAGTCCGCAGACATACCGCTGTGCTACTGGGGGGTTATCTGTTAGCGACCTAACAATACCTGAAGAGTTATTGTAGCCCAAGTCTGAGGCTCACGTGGATTATCTGTTAGCGACTTAACTATACCTGAAGAGTTATTGTAGCCCAAGTCTGAGGCTCACGTGGATTATCTGTTAGCGACCTAACAATACCTGAATAGTTATTGTAGCCCAAGTCTGAGGCTCACGTGGATTATCTGTTAGCGACCTAACAATACCTGAAGAGTTATTGTAGCCCAAGTCTGAGGCTCACGTGGATTATCTGTTAGCGACCTAACAATACCTGAAGAGTTATTGTTCATTAAAAATATAAATAAACCGAATTACAAAGGATTGACTTGTTCTTAAGCGCAAAGCCACATAATGAGCTATCTGTGCTTTGCCCACCGTAGAGATCGAAACAATTTTAAGCGTTATAAGCCTTCAAACTTGCCACTGAGTCATCGAGGGTTGAATTAAAGAGGCAAACGGACGATTGAATATTATATTAGAAAATCCAAAGAAGTGCAACATAGCGAAATACACTGTAAATTAAAGATCAGCTAAAGATAATGTTTGCAGTTTACTAATATAAAAATAATACAAATAAACTACCTTATAGCATACATTTACCATTTAAATATTTAAAACTATAGTTCATATTTGTCAGTGATAATAATACAAGAACTATACGTTTGATAAAAAAATGTTTACTGCATTTCGAAAAAATAGAATAAAATTAATGCATTGTTTGTATTTACTTTTTGCCATCTCTAAAATGTTTGATTATCTAACTGTTAAGTAACTTGTACAGATAATTGTGAAACATGTTACATTTCATATAAATATTGTGCAGAAAGTTTTGTTTTTGTGAATTTATTTTTCACTTAGCATGTTTGTTGAATCTAGAAGCTCAACAATGTTAAGTGCTCAACAATGAAATTTGAAAAAATAAACTTATTGTAAAGAACTATCTGTATAGTTATGATACAATCTATTAATGATAATATATAGATTCTACATAAATAATTGCAAAACGTATCTCACCAGTCATTGTAGCTGAGTTGCAGTTAAAATGAAGTTGGTATTTTGTCTTGTTTTTGTCTCATCCAATGGCTTAAGTGGCAAGGTTTATTTTCCCCAAATGCGTCAAAATCAAAGATCACACGCAATAAACCACAACCAAATAAAGTGTTAAAATTATTCGTTATTTACCTACGTATATATAGAAATTGTATTTGAAGTTGAATTGCAAAGCTCTAATTAAAATATGAAACAGATTTAGATGCAAAACCTTATATTATATAAAACATATAATTTGGATAATAAAAATTACCACAATAATAGCTCCTCTATAGGAAGGTTTACGTAATCACATTTTTTGTTGTCATGTTGAGTAGCATGTATGTTCACCTACGTCTAAATACTTACTTGTTTTTTGTCACCTGATAATAATTAGTTTTATACCCTACGTTTCGGCTACTAACCTGCTTTTGTCTTTATAAAAGTATTGAGAAGGACTGTATATGGTGGAGAAGGTTATGACTTGGTTCTGGGTCTTTTATTTAGAAAGGCTATTTCAGTGTGTACTCTATGACGGTTAGCTATTTGAGTGGTTTTAAGAGAGATATCAAGATTTTGTTGACTTCTATGCTAGGTTTACTGAATATGTTATCTTTATTTCCTCATATGTGATTTATATCCTATTTAGTATCATTCCATTTTATTGTAATAAAATGATGGGCTATTGAAGATAGTGTTTTGTTTGTTGTTAAGCACAAAGCCACACAATGGGCCATCTGTGCTCTGTCCACCATGAGTATCGAAACCCGGTTTTAGGTGATGTGACCCTTCTGACTTACCACTGATCCACTGCGAGGAAATTATGAGTAACAGGCAAACTACAATAATTCGGCATTACAGAGTCTTGTGTACTTATTATGCTCTTTAGTTCTGACTTGTGTAGATCTTTTTGTTTCTACAGTATATTAGAGTACATATTCACAAGAATGTTGTAAATTGTGCTTTTGTTCTGCATTGGATCCATAGGTGGTTTGAGGTGCACTAACTCTATTATTATTGAGTTGTGAGTTCTCAGTATTATTCTAACTTTATGCATGTTGTATATCCTCAAAGTTCAAGGGCCAATGACACTTTTTCTTCACTTCACCTATCCAGTGTATAGGTTTTCTCATAGTGACTACAAAGCACGTTCACACCAAGAGTATGTTAGACTTTAAAAGGTTGTTTGCTTATCCAACACGTGATTCGTGTATTCTTTTTTACTGAAACTTAGTTGGCCTATTATGCTAAGCAGACAACACTAAAACAGCATTAGAAGTTTTGTAATGCTTTTAAGTTACATTCTCGTTATCCTTGATAAAGCTAAGCAGACAACTATAAAGATAAGTGTAAGACTTGTGCTCATGACATTTCCTTCTATATTAGCTGGTAGTAGCAGAAATTTGTTACTGCTTTTGTTCTGTTATTAACAGCATGAACGGGTACCCTTAGTCTCGTATGGGCTAATTTTTTGTTGCTAATAGCAGTAACAGAGATTTTGTCATTCCATTTACAGTAGATAATCAGACTGGACGATTTGTGTGCCATGTTTAATGGTAATAATAATAATAAATCAAACGCAAAGCTACACAATGGACTATCTGTGCTCTCTCCCTCATTCAAAATAGAACCACTGATTTTAGAGTTGTAAGCCCGGAAATATACTGCTGACTCACCAGGATACATTTAATGTTGCTAATAACAGCCTGTTAAGTGATCAATAAAATTTTCAAGCTTTCTTGTCATCAATAGATAAATAAGTACAAGACAAGCAGTTTGGTGTTAATGCAGATGCAAGACAAAAAACATCATTGTTAATTTTTGGTCAGTATTTTGTGTATGCTTTGCGTACGCTACAACTTATGTAGCCTTTGAATCTCACCAAAGCCAGGAAGGCCTACTTACTATATGAAGTTATAGTCAAATTATACAAAATAAATGCAGAAATTGTAATGAACTCTCGTGCAACTTTTGTTAGATACTGCTCACACTAAGGAGCAGACCCTACGGGTTAACAGACTGTTGTTGTAACTGTTATCAGGAGACTAACATCACCAGTAAATTGCTACTAGTAGCAGCTAAGAACAAGTAGTCACTATATTAAATTGAAAGAAAAAATAAATAATGTGATAGTTTTATTTTTAATTTCTGTTACGAAGTATATATTCAAGTTTGTATATGGGTTCTAGTACACTTTGTTTATCAGCCATTTCAACTTTGTTTTATTTCAAACCCATACGACCGGCCAGTCAAAGAGTGAGTTTGTTTTACGGTGTTTTGTTTTCATGAATTTACAGCCAGTAAAGATGTATCTGTCATTTAGCTTCTACTGAAGTTATTTTTCACATTTTTTTACATATTTAACATTATAAGTACATTATTACAATATTATCCAACGTAATTATTTTTCGGTACACTAGACCCTATGTGGATGCAATGTAGTGGCACACACCTCGCGACAACCCTACTTACATTCTTCTTATGATTATCCATTAACGCTTGTGTGTCAATTACAAGTTGTTGGCTCGATCATCACCTAAAGGCTAGCATGCCCGGAAAGTGAATCCGAGGATTCGTGGTTCGAGGCTGGTTGCCGCAAACATGCGATCGCCTTTGAGGCGTTATAAGGCTAGCGATAAATCTAACTATTCGATTAGATAAGGATAACACTAGAGATGGCGGTGTAACTTGTTCATTATACACTTTCCTTTGAAGTCTATCTATTATAAATTAGATAACCATCTAACAAACACAAATTTAAGTATTGTAATCATCGAAATTGGCCAAGCAAGTACCAAACACCAGGGAAACACAAATGAAATAAATGCATTTGATGAAAAACTTTGGAGGAAATAACAATAAGCTGAAGATTTGTCTGTTTATTGAATTTCGCGCAAAATTACTTGAGGGCTTTCTGCGCTAGTCATCCCTACTTTTGAAGTGATAGGCTAGAGAAAAGACAGCTAGTTAACTCCACCCACTGCCAACTCTTGGGCTCCTCTTTACCAACGAAGAGTGTGATGGACTGGCACCTTGTAACGCCTCCGAGGCTGAAATGGTGAGCAAATTCGGTGACTAGTTTCGATCCTGTAACCTGCAGATTGTTATGCCATGCCTAAACTGAAGAAGAAGATAATCAAACCTAATTGTTGAATCAAAAAACTTACAACTAACAGTAATTTCTCTGAGTTTTAGTTATTACAATAATAAGAAAACTATTATCGAAGAGAAATAGGTCTCTAATTCTTAGACACAGATGGAAGAATCCCATGTTCTTTTTAGACTTCGAATCAATCGTCTGAATTAAGGTACATTTAAGGACATTAAACCATCAGTAAAAACAATGAATTTTACCCGTTTTTCATTTTCCATACTATCAATCAAAGATGATTTGTGTAACTAACAGTTACCTTGTAATCATTCAACTAGTCTTAATTGATTAATATCGTGCATAATCATACATTGCATATAGTCTTGTGTTTATTTGTTTGTTTGTGCAACAACCAAAGGTTAAGCAATGGGCTAGCTGCACTGTGTCCACTTCGGCTATTGAACCCTTATTTCCAGTACTATAAGCCCACAGTCTAACTGCTGAACAACTGTGGAAGAAGGACATGTGTTTATAATTGTAATGATTATCACAATCTTTCAATATATTTGGTGTGAAATGTTTCAATAAAAGTGACACAATTAATGTTTAGATTCTATGTCATGTACATATATATGTAATTTATTATACTTCTGGTGAGTGATACATTCAGTTAAAAGGCGGATCAAACTCTTAAGATTTAAAATCTACGTACACATCCACTTCTTCCTCGGGTTTCGTGGACAAGAACACAACGTTGTTCCAGGAAGATGGAGCACCGTGTCACACTGCTAGAAACACCCAAAAGTGGCAGGAAGAAAATAAAGTGGCAAGAGTCCTTCCTCCAATTATTTCGACGTATTTCGCAAAATTTATGTTGCCAACGCCCTCCACCATGCTCGATCTCCCACCAACCCAAACAGCTCCCCAAACCATCACGCTGAAACCACCATGCTTCACAGTTGGCTG
>NW_013666152.1:194321-195593 GCF_000517525.1 Limulus polyphemus
TTTTCTTTTCTTCCCGATACGTGATAGAAAAAAAATTAATATTATTTTCGAAATCTGCACAGCTGAATTATGGAAAATCTGTTATTAAAACCAAAACAATTTTTATGAAATTTAAATTCGAAGACCTGTGTTATCATAGAAAACCTAGACCAAATGAAAACGTTTTTATCAGACTAATTTTTATTTCATTTAGAGTACGCAAACTTAGTTGAAGCTCGTTCATTTGAAAGGTTTTTACTTATTTTTAAGTTATATTTTTATAAGGCTTGTTACACCTTGATATATTATAGTTATGACTGAAAGGTCTTTTTAAATAACATCTTATTTACATGTATTTAAATCTCTGTAACTACTTGAATCTTCATTTTTACTTACTTTCTTAGCAATGGGGCTAGAAGTCTCGCCCTGTTACTATTTGAATTTATGCGAATGTATGCTAATATATTCCATTCTCTCATAAATATCCAGGAAATGTGATTATTATACATTCATAAAGTTCAATAATCTATGAACGATGTGTAGCTATAAGGTCAAAAAAAAGACTACAATATTAGAGCTATATTATCCCATTCAAACGAATGACTCAGAGCAAGAGATAGACTGCGTTGAACCCATGACTCATTAAAACTCAGAGAGATGCTTCATTTACGAGTGCTCTTGTGTAAACATGCCATGCTGTAATTCAAAAAAAAAATCTATTAGCTTAGAATAAATAGAATAGAATACCCTAGTTGATTTGCACCTTAAAAATAGAAAATCTGAAGACAACATACTCATCATGCTAAAACAACGATGACTGACTTTAATCTAAAATCATATTAAGGAAAGTTTATTTGGCTCAAATGTGATGTTCCATTTTAAGAAACCCTATTCCTTTATTTTCACTTTCACAGATATATTTATCCTACAAGCGTATGTGTATGTATATGCGGCTGTGGGTTGTTCCAAAGAAAACGAAAGCAGCTAGATCTATGGATGATTCACATTATGTATCATTAATCTGTTCATAAGCTATAACATAAAAAACCTTTATAAAATTATCTGGATTTTTTTTTCTGAATAGAATACTAATAGTGATGACTTTTTGAATCAGGTTTTTGTTTTATAATATATATATTAATCGACAGGCTTGTTGCTGGCATGAAAAAAGAGAATTTGCTCGAAACTTTGCCAAGTAAATAAATTGCTAGCATATTTTAAAAATGAGATTTTCTCTAAAAGTCTAATATATATATATATATATATAGTATTAGTTCGTGGACGAAAGCTGAG
>NW_013666152.1:195813-203738 GCF_000517525.1 Limulus polyphemus
TTACTTTTGAATTTGATTCAAAGAAAAATATTTTGGATGCATGCCAGATGCAAGTGAGCAATACAGCAGTAAATGGATCTATGTTTACATACATATATTCGTGTTTTTGCCTCTGTCTTCTAGACAATTTCAAAAGCTATGTTGAAACTGTTGGAGAAGTGCTAAAAGTATCAGTTATTCATTGAATACATTTTAAGTGCGTCTATCCAGATGGCAAGAATACAAACACAGAGAGTTTTAGAGAATCATCAGCAATAAAGACGCCTAGAAGTTATATGTTCAGCAACAAAATTCATTCTCCATATTACTATAATAGGAAATCATCCTGTTGTTGTTATTCGGTTGGGATAGACGAGGTATTATTCAACTATGCCCGAAAATCTAGCTTTCTAATGTGTTTTTCAGAGCCATAAACTTTATTAGACTTTCAAATTTTACAAAAAAAGTTTCATTCATAAGCGCTCCAATATATTTTGAAGTTTAATTGTTGTAGTAGGTTATTTGAAATTGTTTTAGTTATTGAGAAATTAATCTGCTAATCAGCTCGAATACTATAATTTACTGAGAATTTATGTCCACGGTGAAATATAAAATTTAAATATAATTGAAATAAATCCCACTTTATGTTATTTAAACAAACAAATACTATTTTTAAAGTTATAAGAAGTCATTAACAGGCAAGCAAATATGACATCATCTTAAGGTCCTAATCTTTGATATGAGTTTCATGCTATTGTATGCAATGTTATGAAAAGTAAAGGTTTGGCTAGTAAGCAAACAAAACTTTTTTTACAGCTACTCGTATATTAAGTTTTAAAATGTGGTCGACTTATGCATGTGGCATCCTCGTTACCGCACGTGGTCCACACTCGACATAAAATAACGTAGATTCAGGATGCAATGGACGATTGGGAAGATATTATAGAGTTACTAAAGTGATTTCATCTTTAATTCGCTTAGTGTAGCGCAGAGCCAACGGTTGTAGATGGACATTCTAAATCACTTTGTAAGATCTAAGAAACTAGAAAATGTCATATTATTAACATATTATGAACACCCAGTTAGATTTTGTAGCTTCAGTAAATAGTGTAACACATGGCTTGGTTCTGGTCAGGGCCGTCAACTTCGGAAATTGTTTTCAACGTTTATTTAAGGGCCCTCGTTAACCTAAAGAGACTATCTTAAGATATGGTAAATCGCTTATCGTGTTAAGAAATTGATTAATTAATTAATCAACTAAAATTGATTTCTGTTAGTGACAAAATTTTCATCTTAATGAATAAAAATCGATAGCTTTGATTTCAACCTCCATACATTATTATATTTTATATGACTCCATTTGAATAGATATTTTCCGTTACTTCGTAGTCTTTTAACAAGTGAACACCTCAAAGGAAGTAAATTAACTATTTCCAAAGTAATAATAATAGTAGTAGAATGATGGAAAAGAATAAACATACATAATAATAGCTTAAAAATCAAGAATAGAACATAGATAATATATAAATATGTGTGCATCGCGCAACTAGACTCAACAAAATAATATCAGTACCGTATAAAATCCAAGTATAAAGAATAAGTTGGAAGTACTTCGTATTATATTGTAAGTTATTTTGAAATACCAAAGTTTAAAGCGTTATTTCATGTATATTCTTTTAAGTTCCTCGTAATACTTTAATTTCATTTTTACAAAATAACTCACACAATATGCCATGGACTTGTTTAAGTTTAATGGAGAAAATAATATTTAATTATATAATGATACAGAGACCCTAGGGTTCCGATATAACATAAAAAAGTTACTTGGCAAATACCTAGAATACACTTATTCGGGCCTTTAGACTTGGCCCTGATTGGGACTTAATTTCATAAATTCTAAAAACCTGTGCACTATAGTTGTCTACTGATTGAATACCATAACCAGTCAATGGTACATTAAGTCATTGAGTATACTTTGATTCGTTTTCGAGGTCAGGTAGTTAGGGCGCTTGACTTGCGATCTGAGGGTCGTGGGTTCGAATCCCCGTCCCACCAAACATGCTCGCCCTTTCAGCCGTGGGGGCGTTATAATGTAACGGTCAATTCCACTAGTAACGGCAAGTGCAGATAGCCCTCGTGTAACTTTGCGCGAAATTCAAAACAAACCACAATGATTCGTCTTCGAAATTACTATTCTATTAAATTGTAATCTTTATTCCTCTTTGAGATACAATATTAACAAATTTCCACACTATTAAAAATGCAAGGGTTGTATACTTTCAGTTAGGAGGAAAAGAATAGCAGACAGTATAAACACCCATTGCTTAGATAAAGTGTAAACTGTAAATCACTGTTAAGTTGTGAGTTATAGTTTATTTCGCTTTTAGTTTTTCAATGTATTTAGTTCACACTTACCCCAAAGAACTGTCATCATGCAAAAATTGCATTCATGTAAACCTTATCTGTTGAGCGTGTCTGAACTAAATAACCCCATAGAAACTAGCACTGTGCTCTCATTCGACTGGTGTGAATGGATGGGATCAAGTAAAAAATAAAATGAAAGGACACCATCGTATACTATTTTATCTCTCTAAACGTGTTCGTTTTGTGAAAGATCCGGTGTTTTATACCTGAACTTTAAAATTATTATGCATTAAATCAACACGGGTCGCATGATCTCTTAAAAACCTACTCACTAATAGCCTAGAAAATTCCGTTTTTATCAATATTGAGTAAAGATATTCACAACGTTAGTTAAAAAAGCTTCCTAGAAATACGTGTTTCAATGTTATTTCGAACTCGAAAACCTTTACCGACGTTAGCTACGATAAATGTTTTGTGTTCCTTTGGACTATTAACTTAAAACAATCACTGCAGTTCAAGACATAATAGTTGACAATTTTAAAAATTAAATGGCAGATTATACCATAACAATGCTTTCTTAGGGTTCGTTAAAACATATAAATGCAGTTGGATTATATAACGTGGTTATTTTCAAAAGATATTTGGACTACGGCATTTTTTAAATATTCTACAAAGTACCTTACAGGACTTGATCAAGGTGCACATTTGTTAAAAGTGCCTGTAGGTTATTTCAAATTTATTGATTATGAAAATAATCTTTTCAGGAGCTTTTGAAACACACACATGTTGACCACCCAGATTATCAACTTTTGGTGCTGGCTCAGAAAGAAATTCACGATTTAGCTGTGAAAATCAATCGAATGGAACGAGAAGCTTTTCAGCATGAGCGGATGCTGCAACGAATGAAGGAGCTAGAACATTTGATAGAGGGAGCCATTGACGTGAGCGAAGTTACATAAATTTTGTTTTCAATATGTAGAATTGAACATTTGATAGAGGGAGCCACTGACGTGAACAAAGTAACATATATTTCTTTTTCAATACGTAGAATTGAATATTTACAGAGTTACTGTGCTAAAATAATAACAATACATTTTGTTTTACTATAATTAATATCGGCTCTACGGACGACAGATATGAGTCATCAAACTAAGTTATTGAGTTGGATGAGCTACAACCGACTTATCTCCGATTAATATATGTTTTAAGTTGTGAAATACTGTGGCTAATCCGTTCCTTATACGTTTTGAGCAAAATAAATCGTTAAAATTTGTACACAGTTCTGAAATTAAAAAGTTAATTATGCATAAAAACTGTAAGTATGTTGTATGTTTTTAAGCATTAATTATTGAAAACTGGATTTCATTAATGATATAAGATTTATTGATTAATTTCGTTGAAACTCAATTGTTTGGCCTATAACCATTAGCGTACCACTTTCGTTAATCCTATTTTAATAGGAATTTGTGTTCGTATGTATATTTAACGAAACTATTACCGAACGAAGAAGCTAATTCTCGACGGCTCAATGATAAACTTCAGGGTTTATAACGCTAAGATTCGGTGTTCGATCTCTACAGCGAAAACAGCCTACATAGCCAGTTGTAAACCTTTAAATAAAGTAAATAAACGAAAACGCTTACAGGTATCAAACTTGTATTGTGGTTTATCAAGGTTTATACTGAGAACTGGATAAATTGGATGTGAATAATTAGGTTTGATAATTATATGAATATTAGAAATATGTCATCAATTAATTCAAACAAATACGGAAAATGTCACTGTTATGCAATGCATTAATTAACCGCTCTGCTAAGTATTATTTTAATTTTGCAGATGCTTCAACAATATATGAACATAACAGTTATATCTTTATGAAGTAGTTTTTACGAAGTTTAAGTTGTTTTTACTTCTCAGTAAAAGATTTTCCTCGTTTTGCAAAACTCAAAACAACTCTTCCAGGACTATATGAGTTATATAAAATAATTTTCAGCATACAACTCTAAACTACTGTTTACTGTATGGGAAATTTATATTTTTTGCAAGAAAAGCTCGTAAAACTATAAACCATATAAGCTCTCAATGACCAATGCTAAGCACTTTACCACTACGCTTTACTTTTTTGCAAGGAGCCAAAATAAGGATTGTAATTTGAGTAAATAATATCTACAGTACCTCCAGCTTTGTTTCCTTATTTTTTACGACCCCTATACATACATGTATGTTATATATATATTATGTATGAAGTAAATGACTAAAAAATCAATACACATAATATTAAACTTTATTACACGCATTGGTATAATAATTGCTTTAAAATACACGAAGGTATATTTAAAGCGATGTTTTAGACATATATGTATTTATAAGCTCTCAATGACCAATGCTAAGCACTTCACCACTACGCTTTACTTGAGATTTACATGTAGAAGTTTTACATACGTACTATTTTTCACTATAGAAATACTTACATTATACTATTAGACTAAAAATATTTTTATACAAACATAATTATTGGTGTAAAGTATTCAAGATTTTATTGGGATATTGGTTGTTCAAAAAACGTTGATTATTATTTCTTTGATTGTCTTTTTTAGCTTGTCCAGCCTGATAGAACATTCATTCGTTATGACGTAGTGTATATCACTGTAAGTTAATCTGGCTTTTGAGTTTATCATGTCTAGATCTGATCATGATAAAAGTAAGATTCTTAAGACTACATTATGTACAAAAGTTAAAGATAAAGAAACAATCTTGGCATAAAATATTATCGAAACGATTATAAAGTAAGTTATTTTTAGGCACAATTAACGTGAAAATCTCTTTTGACAGTTTTTGAGTAAACTAATGTTATCATCAATCATTTGTCTGTATGGTAAATTTTTACCACAAAGGTTTTCCTTGTATAAATAATTTACTTGTGTTTAATATGAAAAAAATTAAATGTGTTAGTTTATTTAGCTTTGTAACGCTAAGTAGCTCATGAAGAGATGCAAATTTTAACTCATTCTTAAAACAAAAACGTATTTGTATAATTAACATTCGTATTTTTGAAGATAAGAAATATTGATAACGGGGTTTGCTTTAATTATTCACCATGTTGTTTCAATACAAGAAGAAATTAACACAACTTCCCTTCAAATAACAGGGAGGCTTGGGGATCAAGAATGAGCGTTGCATTTTTCTCTTCTCTGATCTTCTGATTATCACCAGTATCAAGAGAAAAAGTGGAACGATACGAAAACCATCATCATCCTCGTGAGTCTTTCTTTCCCTAGATATCTGGCTTATCCCATAATATTTTAAAATTTAGATTTAAAGGCAACGCCAGTCTAGGAGTATAAATTATTATAAGTGGATTGTCGCAATGTGTATCATGCTCAGTTTATAAAGCATGTATGAAAAGCAGTAATTATGCAAATAATTCTTGTGAAATGAATAAATAAGCAGATCTCGATAACAATTAAAATAAATACATCCGTTAAATTCATCATCAGAATGACATACGTACTCGTTTCGCAAGACCACCTTCTGGAGGTGCGTAAACATCTAACTGTTTATCCAATTAGTCATTATATTAAACACCCTTAATATTCGTTTCATATATGTTGTCATTTCCTTATGTTCATCAGATTCGCCATTTTGCTCAATCTCTTTTACGTTTACAATATTTCATAATTTTTAACATTGATAGTTTTGTTTCTAATGCAAAAGTAAACGAAGTGGTTACTGCGAGCAGAAAATCTACTGGAAGTATAACCTTTTTTTGGTTGAGTCATGTGAACATGCGTATATTTTATATTGCAGTCTATAAACATATAAAGAGAAATGTTTAAATTTCATTGAAGGTAAGTTAAATGAAAAGGTTAGAAGATACAGAGGTATGATTTTAGTAAGATAACAAATATTAAACTTTAGTATCATCACCCACGATAGTGGTTTATAATAGTGATCGCAAGGATCTGCACAAAACCATAATAGAACGTTCGGGCAAAAAGCACCTTAAACAATAAAGATTCTGTTCAAACAACACTTTAAAACCTTTACTATTGACTATTAAGGCTGTACACATATAAAAATGCATAAAAAAGCGCGCATGCTAGACTTAAAAGGAAAATAAAATCCGCTCCAAATGGCTAGTTTTTAATTATTCTTCTCCTGCCAGCCTACAACAAAAACGGTTTAGTATATTGCACCCAAACCTTTTGTAAGATATAGCACTGCGAATGTCGTAGAGGTATTCAAATGTCAGTTTGTTTCTTCTATATTTTACATAAGCTAAAAAACACCATAATTCTAGAGTAAACGATATTAACATTACCCCTTGAAGTTAGCTTTCTTACAAATATCTTGTGTTCCTCAAAAAAGTTTAAAACAGGTGAAAGAGGAATTACTAGCTAATAATAGAAGAATATTTAATCAGTCTAACATGTAGATACTCAATGCTTTGTACGCTATACAATCGGTGTCTTTAGGGAACCAACCACTATATTATGTATGAAGTAAATGACTAAAAAATCATTACACATAATATTAAACTTTATTACACACATCCGTATAATAATTACTTTAAAATACACGAAGATATATTTAAAGCGATGTTTTAGACATTTATGTTTTATTTGAAAAAAGCTGCTTTTTCTACTGGTAATGTATTTTCGCGCTTTATGGGGGTTGTCTACGTCTAGGCGTATATTTGCTCATTGCTATGCAATATATATAGACAGTTTAGTTACACAGAAAATATAAATGCTCACTATATTCTTAAACAAATATCCATGACAATCTCCAGCTGCAGCTTAACATTTTACATCTCGAACTAATGTGATCAAATAGTCAATAGCTACAGTAAATCATCATGAACCGTATAAGCTAGCTACTTGCCGTGTTTATTATCATTATAATGTATAAAGTTAGCTACTATATCAAGTAATCCTTTACCCATAGTTGAGCATAAAAAGCCAGCAAACAAGAAAAAAATAGGGAATTTGAAAACCTGGAAATATGGATAATAAAAAAGTAAGGAAACAAGGCTGAAGATACTGTAGACATTATTTATTCAAACTATAAATCCCTATTTTTACTCCACCAAATATAATTCTTTGTAACAGCATAGAGCCAAAATAGGGATTGTAATTTGAGTAAATAATATCAACAGTATCTTCAGCCTTGTTTCCTTACTTTTTGCGACCCCTATTTGCAGGTGTTTAAATTTTCAATTGTTTATTTATCTTGTCTACATCAACTCAATAAATGGCACTAGAGGCAGCAGCGAAATCAACTCTCTTAACGTCAGTAAAAATACTAGTTGTACTAACTTCAGCCCAGAGAATCAGCAGATTTTAACATTCAGCTTTTGACCAAACATCGCTATCATAGTTATTATTCAAGTAGTATCTCATTGAAACAAACTTGTGGACGTTTACCTTTTGTCCAGAGAGGTAACTTTTGTAAAAAAAATAGAATGTCTACGCAAATAAGACGATTATAAAAATTAGTTTTAGCATAATTAAAGTTGTTTAAACATTTGTTAAACAACAAGATAAAGCTTGGAATGGTCTATTCTTTCACTGTGGTGTGTG
>NW_013666152.1:204701-210446 GCF_000517525.1 Limulus polyphemus
ATGACTGAAAAATTTCATTTTTTCTGAAAAGGTGGTGTCTATTTACTTGTGACCACGCTGTGTAGATCAGAGAAAGCATCTTTCTACAGTACTTCGTGCCATCAAAAATATCAAGGGAATACGAATTGAGAAGTTAAATTATAGGAGTCTAACTAAGGCAAGAAATCTGTGTGAGCGTAATGAGACAAAACTATGTAGTAATGTGAACATAAAAGGAGAATTTTAGCTATTTAAGAAAGTGTTTTCATGTAGCTGGTTTTGTTTTATTCTTGTTACATGTTCTGTAATGCCTGAAATGAATTTGGAAACACCTTTGATATCGCTGCCAGTGCCCAAAGGATAAAAGATTTGTTGTTAGCTGCATACCTGTTACAGGTTTGATTTATTTCTTTGGAGCTGATACATTAAACGCTCCAGAAAACTTGAATTTGTCTAAAATAATTCAAATCAGTAAACTTCTCTTGGGCAAAATTTAAATGTTTATTGAGAAAATACAAATTAATGTAAATATATATAAACATTTTAAAATCAAACAAAATGAAATAATACAAAAAAGACCAAGACAAGAGCAATTATAAAGTGATCAATCGGGATGGAATTCATGATTCCAGTGATATCCCCAGATGAAATGGAGTTTAATTTTTCTATGCATTTGTATGAGATACTATTTGAATACTAACTTTGATACTGAGGTTTGGTAGCAGATCTTGCTAGTGTTCTTTTATATTCAAAATTTTATATGCCGTTTTCGTTTTGATTTATTAAACTTTTTTGCGTCAAAATAGCAAAGCCTAACAATTACACGTTCTTCGCGTGTTTATGATTAATTATACTTTCATTCATATATTTGGTACTGCTAATCGTAAATCTTTAGGGCAGCTGTCAGTTTTTCGAGCACCTAAGAACAGAAGTTAACACGTTTATTTTAACGAAT
Organism: Limulus polyphemus; assembly: GCF_000517525.1. NCBI lineage: Eukaryota > Metazoa > Arthropoda > Merostomata > Xiphosura > Limulidae > Limulus > Limulus polyphemus. The sequence goes on from NW_013666152.1 coordinate 205,636, forward strand.
CAAAATTTTACATTCGCTGGATATTGAATATTGTCAAACATTTTACCTATTTGTTGTTTAGTAAAAACTAAATTTCCAAAAAAATAGTCATTGTTAAAACTATTGGTAATTCTCATAGAGTATCTTCAGGATTCTGATTCATTTTAAACCTTGTCTGTCCAAGTAACGGGAACAGAGTGTGCACAGTGGGGGGTGGGGAATCACCCACTTATTTTTGAAAAAGTAACTGAAATCAATTAACTCGTATTTAATACTGTTACACATCACTGCATATTAATTAATAAATTCCACGACAGCATATTATTGTGAAACATCCATACAAGTGAGGTTTTTCTGGGTTTTGTTTAATTATTGGTATTATCATTAAAACATTAAAAACCTTAACATCTGCGCTATCTATCATTATCACGTTTAGCTTTAATTGTATTTTATTTTAGTTTTTGATTTCTATTTGTAATATGTTTCTATATGGAATATGAAACAGTGAGGAACAGAATCTAACCTGGTAAGGCAACGTTCGAAGCTGATCTAAACAAATTATATTAACATTAGATTAACAAATATTTAAACACAACAGCATATATGGAATCAATTCCAAGGCTAGCGACGAATACTATTGTTTAGAAAGGCGGATGTAAGAAAAAGCCACAATAAAGACTGTTAATAATTTCAAAAACATTACTCGTACGTAGTTTGACTAATACATCAGTATGACAGCGGTAAGTCTACGGATTTACAACGCTACAATCAGAGGTCGATTCTCCTCGGTGGACACAGCAGATAGCCAGGTATGGCTTTGTTATAAACAACCACACACTTGACCAATACAGATGTGCTAACAAGATGTTTTGTTATAAGTTTACTTTTGATTGTAAAAGGGCTCATTCTTTCTTAGCCTTGGTGTTGTACACGTAATCTGATATCAGCAAATGAATGATGTACGTTTGTTTGTTGTTAAGCACAAAGCTACACAATGGGTTATCTGTGCTCTGCCCACCACGGGTATCGAAACCCGATCCTAGCGTTATAAGTCCACAAAATTACCGCTGTGCCAGTAGAGGTAGAATGATGTATGTATAGGGCTTTAGTTATAATCCTGGGTGTTAAAATCCACCCTACATGATGAGCATGGATATTGTGGTTTCGTTGGTAGCAATTTACAAGAAACAGTTGGATTTCATTATATATTTTTACTCACTACTAGAAGCCCCTTATTAGGACAGTTCAGATTGAGAGTGGAGTGTTTGGATTGCTATTTTTTTTCGCTATTCTATATTAATTTTGTTCTCTCGATCTTGGGTGTATATATATATATAATGTGGGTAAAGGTTATTACTGTTTCTTTTTATTATTATTAGAAGCTCTGAATTTTCCATGTGTTTATTGAAGAATATTTTTTTCATTGTTATATGAAAATGTTTGGAGAAAATGTAAAATGAAATATAACTTTTACTTGATCATTAACTTTTCATTTCTTTTTGGTTAGGAACTCGCCGTCATCCTTTGGAACTTTAGAGACAAATAAATACAAAATGTTAATGATGTTTTCACTAGATAATCTTGCCATTTCTAAAAGTAAGTTCCTGTAATTCACTTACTTATTCTCATTACTTCTCTAGCTCTTATGCAAATGTTATAACCTTTATAAGTTTTAAAATTTTGGAAATGTAAATTTATTCCTTCTTTGCTGTTGTATAAAGCTTTCAGTTGTGCATGCTTCATTAATGAACTGGGTTCCATAAACCAAACCTGATTACGAAACTATTTATTGACTGTATTATTTTATGACAATGACTATCAAATGTACTTCATATTCTATCATGTTGAACTACTTGAACAAGAATAAAAGTAATTCAGTAGTTTTATTGTTGAACAAACTATAGATGGCTTAAGTTACCCCACTATTATTTTTCCTGTGTATTTGGTAGGTCATCCTTGGCTATTAAACTAATTTACTTCTACTGATGTTAGATAACTTTGAGATTAGTGTGATAGCTAACTGATGCTATAGAACTTTTCAATGTTTATAATTTCTAACGTATGAAGGTTAAATAGACATAATTTGTTATGTCGTTTAATTTGCAGTAGGATAATCAAAGTATAGACTTTTAAACTATAAGTGGTACCTATGAGAGTCTTTTTTTTTTATTAAGCTAGAATGAAACATACAAAAAGTTTTAACTATTTTTCAGGTTCAATTCCCTTCTATTGTTGATCCGTACCATTCTGCTATAACAAATTTGGCATAAGTTTAAAATATACAAATCTCCATTTTTCTCCAACATCAAAGTGATAATATCATATTTAGACTGTTCATTTCTTTCATTCAGTAGCATACGTCTTAAACTTACCTCAGTAGTTGTGAACTCATAATATGTCTGTTGAACTGCACATGTAATGGAATAATGACCTCTGGTTGAAGTGAAAGTATTCATAGCAATTTCTTCAACACTATCTTTAATATCAAAAGAACAATTCAATGTTTCACGAGTGGGCATCACAGTAATTGTTTCACCAAATGCAAGTGCTACTATATTATAGTAGTGTTTGTTTCCTAAAAATCAGTAGCACAGATTGTGATAGTTCACTGGTGTGTTAGAAACAAACTTAAATTAGAAAAAACAGAAACAAGACGTCAGAATCACTATTGGAAAGGTCTTTCAATATATTTTCTATTTCTCGTATTATTTTACTCACGAACTTTTGTCCCCCTGTCTTCGCTAATTGAAATGTCAAAGTATCTTATGTAAATTTTTTGTGATAAGATTGAATTATTAAGAATTTGCAGCTCTTTCAGTTTATTTTGTCCATAACAATGGTTGTCTCTAAACAAGTAAAATTGTTTGTCAATTAACAAATAAATTCCTTTAAAGGTCCATTTCGAAGTAAACAACACAATAAAACAAAGTTTCTTAAACACAGTATCATACAATTTATCTGTTACAGATTCCGATGCTAATATAAAAAAAGCAATGAAGGAAATTCAAAATTTGGAGGATGATATTTCTTTATTGGGCCGAATCAATGAGTTAATAGGAAACCTCAACTGTCAACATCAGGTAAAATTTTTTTAAATAAATGAGTTAATAGGAAACTTCAGCTGTCCATATCAGGTAAAAATTGTTTAAATAAATGAGTTAATAGGAAACCTCAACTGTCAACATCAGGTAAAAATTGTTTAAATAAATGAGTTAATAGGAAACCTCAGCTGTCAACATCAGGTAAAGATTGTTTAAATAAATGAGTTAATAGGAAACCTCAGCTGTCAACATCAGGTACAAATTGTTTAAATAAATGAGTTAATAGGAAACCTCAGCTGTCAACATCAGGTAAAAATTGTTTAAATAAATGAATTAATAGGAAACCTCAGCTGTCAACATCAGGTAAAAATTGTTTAAATAAATGAGTTAATAGGAAACTTCAGTTGTCAACATCAGGTAAAAATTGTTTAAATAAATGATTTAATAGGAAACCTCAGCTGTCAACATCAAGTAAAAATTGTTTTGTTTTTCTTTTATTTAGAATTCAAAATATTTTATAGCCTGACTAGCATGACATTTTCCTCATATTCGTTTCTAACTTTATATAAACCTAAATAATTCTTAATTATTGTATTTATTATATTTTCCGGCTTATGAATCAAACGTTATTTTAATGACTTAACTTTATTCTGTAGATTTTGGACGAAGCAATTGAGGATGTAATGGGTACAGTCAGTAAGCAATTACTTGAAAAGCAGACCACTGACCCGCTATTACTGAGCTTACAACTCACTGCTACGTTACAGTAAGTTTTCTTGTTATGTTACACTGCATTTCTTGTCACACAACAAATTTCCTTGTTTACTATATATCCCCCTTTTTTTTTTTTAGTTTACAGGATATAAGGTTTGTTCTAATGGGAAAGTGGCGAAAGCAGTTAAAATTATTGTCCATATCCAAATTTATTTATTTTAAAATTGCTTACACTGCTGACAAGTTTCGTAAAAAAAAAGTGGCCTGTGATTCGAAACGAGGGAATGACAGGAAATTCCTCCATTTTACCACAATAAGATGGTTTAAACAATAAAACTCTTTTTCAAATCAAATGCCATGTCAAAAAACAATTATTGTTAGAAAATGTTTTTCATTATAGTAAGTCGAGTGATGTATCGAGTTCAGTTCAGTTAGTAGTATTTTTGGTACTTTAAATTTTAATGTTAAATGAGGCTAATTTGTCTCGCTAGATTTCATCATATTTGTATTTAGTTTAGTTATAATCTTGACCCATTTCATCATTTCACATAATAGGTATCTATGCTTAACGCTGAAATATAACATGACGTAAACATTTTGTTTTGTTATTATGTTTTACAGACTATTAAATTACATTTTAGTCTTTTGACTCGATACTTGTTTATACATTTCGTTTCCAGATATTCCAAAATAATGCTTGTTGCACTGCTTAGCCTACCTCTGTCTGGTAGATGTTTTTTTTTTATAATGAATGAACATTTTCAGATTTTAGTATTTTAAAGAAAGATAATTGTAGAATGGAAAGTATTACAAAATATGATGATTGATGTAATAACTGAAACAGAAACATAACTGAATGCTAAAGATAAGAAGATGAGCAATTTTTTTTTCGCCTTTTATAAGCACAGCATTGTAACTAGTATATGGTAAATGAAATATGAATCTGGTTTGTTTTAGGGGAATTCCTGTCAGTTTTCTCGTGTGATCCTGAAAAACAACGACACTTACAATATATACTTTGCACATATTATTTCTATATTTTGCTTTCAGGTATTTTATTCATTAGCATAAATCGTG
>NW_013666152.1:211330-225331 GCF_000517525.1 Limulus polyphemus
CTAGTAATTGCTAGATAGGGTAGGCTGGTATATAAAAGAGGGGAATGTAATGTGTGTGTAGAGAGTGAGTAATTGAACTGCAGTCACACGGTATTGTTGAAGTTAACGTTCGTTCGTTACAGTGTTGTTCTAGCGCGAGTATTGAGATTAAGTGTATCGCAGAGTTATATTCGGAAAGAATAAACCAGTTTTATTAAGTAAAGACTTGTGTCGTTAAAGTTTCGTCGGAACGAAGTTACGGAAAGTTAATTAACAAACGGAGACGTAACAATATCAATGTCTAAACATGCACACATAGATATATACGTACGCACCCACAAACACACCGATAGGCATTCAACGTTAGTTGTTGGGCTCGTGTGAAAAATATCCCTTCTTCAAGATAACATTACATCACGGGAACAAAATAAATATTTTTGAAGTGTCATATGATCTAACAAAGCTGGCATAAGGCATAAATAACTACATACACTCGCGTTTCCGCGTTGGACTAAATAATTATGATCTGTTTTCCAGAAAGTTATGCAGACATTTATCACAAAGCTTGGTAAGAGAGTTCTAGAGGTTATTCATTCAATTTAATGCGTCAGCTGCTTGTCTTCGTCTGTCTCCAGCTCAAGATGTAACTCAAGTACTGTTTGGCGGATTTTGAATACAACTGATAAATTGATATTAATATATAAGTTCTATTAGTATCTAAATCTTGCAATATTTACCTTTAATAAGTGTCATTCCCTTTCTTGAAATGTATACATGTGATTCTGTTTTCAGTATATTTATTTAGTGACATGTTTAGTTAACATTCCAAGAAGACATGCCACTCAGTTTTTCGCATGTTATACAAGGTCCCTTAAACTTAAGAAACTAACGTGAAGTAAACTTCATACTCGTTAATCGTCGTTTTTGACTGCTGAAATTAGATATATCAGAATAGTTTGAAGCAGTTATACTACGAAAATTGCAATATCTGCCACCAAGTTAAAATTCTTCGTCTTTGATTTCCTGGGATTTTAAATGTGACTGTTTAAATATATTTGATAAAACGTGTCAGATTGTGAACCAATCTGTAGAAACGAACGTAGCAGCCATTCGGAACTGTCACGCAATTCTAGATAATGTTAACGTTGATTGCAGTGAAGCGCATCGATAAAAGTCCATGCGATGTTTCCTGGCATCTTAATAACATCTATGTTATGAGTACTCATTATTATAATTGATTTTAATGCATTTGGTTAGTTTTGAGTTGTGGTATGTATGCGCCTAAATGTTTATTTGGATACTTCAATGTTTAAAGCAATTAATTTAAAATGTCTATAGATAAATTTAAAAAAAAATAAGACAGTTGTCGGACTTAATCCAGAAATGATACTAATTATGCTCAACATGAAAGGTCAGATAAAAAGACCATTTCATTGGTGATAATAAGACCAATACGTAACAATTCGATGTTTCAATGTCTTGTTTTTTTTAATGAAACTAATCGCATGATAAGCAAAAATATATTTGTAGTAAATTCGATATATATATTTTAACAAATGTGTTATAATATACAATCAGGTGGAACTCAAAGGTCAACACTAGCACTTTTCTTTCATTACGTTTTTTCCTTCCAACAAAATTATTCTTGTTAAGTTATATTATCTAACAAATTTTCATGTATTAGGACAAACATTCGTTATATTTTTTTCTAATGGATTCGCTTTGAATACAAAATGCAATTAAATGCATTTGTGATATAAATTTTGTTTTTACTTGCGTACGTGAAATGCTTCCTTCAATATATTATGCAACTTATTGTATATTTTTTTTAAGTGACTGTCGTGCTTTTCGTTATTTCAATAAGTGCTGAAATTATGTCAAAATATACAAATATAACGTTCCGGGGTTCTTTATTGTTTAATTTTCCTTTTTACATACATTAGAATTTTTAAGTTAGTTTTTCACAAAAAGTTTTTCTTTAGTTTTATTTTCTTAGTGTGTATTATGAACCTCATATGCTATCATTACATAATCAAGAAAATGCTTAGATCTGAATAATCATATTAATAACAGTAGCCCCCCAGTGGCACAGCGATATGTCTGCGGACTTACAATGCAGGAAAGAGGGTTTCGATTCCCGTGTGAGCAGAGCTAAGATAACTCGTGGTATAGCTTTGCGCTTAACTACAAACAATAATAACAGTATTTGCATATACCTGGCCTATATAATTACATATATTGGTTTTCAGTTTTCACCATGATAAAAGAAAAATACATTAAATTAATTATTTTTCAATTGACTTAATCATATTCTTTTTATATTTTAATTTTAGTACTCGAATATATAATGTCACTAGTGAAATATTTGATATTACCTTTCAAATGATAAAGCTGTAATTAATAAAATGTTGTCCACCTGTTGGTAACAACTTCAACATAATTAGACATAGACGATATATCAAAGAAAATATATAAATATGATACAGGGATTACATAGCTGGACGTAAAGTTCGTCTTTGTTTGTTCAAAACTTTCGGGGTTTTATTAACCATTTCGAATATAATATTCATATTGTCCCCATGCATTGTTTTATTTTTTCAGCGTTTTGTTTTATCTATAAAATGTCATATTTTAATCGCCTTCAAGTTTTCAAATTTCACTTTTCCTTTGTTTGTAGTTGTGCACAAAGCTATACAATGGGCTATCTGTGCTCTGCCCACCAAGGGTATCGAAACCCTGTTTCTAGCGTTGTAAGTCCGCAGACTTACCGCTGTGCCACTGGGGGGCTTCAGTTTTAGTAAAAGACATCATATCTTCTTCCAACTCCAAGTTCCAGTTTGTTATGCTTTTAATTATTAATGTCATTCGATGTAATTAGATATAAGTAATTAAAATCATTAATAATTTTAATGTTTTATCAATGTTTTTATATTATTTCTTATATTATATTTCTGATTCTATTTATTAATTGTTGTGTTTTCAGGGAAGGCGAAGATACAATTACCATTACCTATCCAACCCCAGAAAAAAGGTCATCATGGGAAGCAGCATTCAACGAAGTTAAACAAAAGCTAGGTGATGATGCATTCTTTTTTGACGTAAAGAAGAAAAAGGAAATTATAAACACTTTATTATATTTTGCCACCTAACCAACGTTTCTAAGTAAAGTTTGGTATTAGTATATTGGTATTATTATTATTTGCAATTTGACAAGTATAAACAAATATGACAGAAAATGAGAAAGGTTTATGTAAATAATATGATGTAAATTAATTTTTAGTGCATTTTATTATGGCTTTTGAAATAACAGAGTAGATAAAGTTGAAAAGAAGTAACCATTTTCTTATTTTCCATTGTTTTTTCTTTTCTTTTTCAGCACACTCCACTGATAAGCGACCACCACCAGACTTTCTCTACACAGTTCCAATTCACAAAACCCGAGCAGGACTCCAGGTAATTTATACCTATTTTAGATTATATAGTTATTTCTTATGGGGTGAGAAAGAAAAAAAACATGCAAATCACATAACATCACAAAAACAAAGTAATATATTTTGGTTATACAACCAATAAACTCTCTTTGGACAGGAGAGCTTAGCTTCATTAGGTACTTCCAAACACTCGGGAATTAGAACTAGAAAAGTAAAGTATAACATAATGAAAGTTCTTCTTATGAATAAAAACACATATGTGTATATAATTTAAGGTTCAAAGACTTCATCAGTAGAGCTGTAAGCTGTTTACTGTTATATCCACAACTATTTCTCTTAAGAGTAAAAACATTATTACATATTAAAAGAGTAACCTTCACTATGCCAAAATATTAGAAGTTTTTCTGAAAATAAGTTTCGAGTTTGTTTTGGGGTAGAAATGTTTCTTTATTGTTGCTAATTGCTTCAGTTGGTTTTGTTAGAAAATTTATGAATGAGAAACAATTTCTACAATTAGATGATGGCCCTATGTTATTAAGAACCTTCCTAGAGGATTTTGAGTTAAAATCATCTGGACTTCTGCTCTCTTTTGATCTTAAAAGGAAAAGAGATCATAATCGATATTATTAAACTTGGAAATTAATGAATTGAGATCACTGGTTCTTATTTCTTACAAAAGACATGTTTCACTGCATTGATTTAGGACTAGCTAAGTAACTTTGATGGTTAGCCTATGATCTCAAAGCAAGAAGGATTGGGTTTGTTCCTAATTATGGAATTTCAATCTTCTGTCTGCGATCATGATGACTGTTTGAGATAGTTTCATGCCATTTCATAGGCATGCTATAATGAAACTTAAGGTTTTACAAAAGTAGAAGAATTTTAATTTTTTTAACATGCATGTCGCAGTTGACATTATTTTAAAATATTTCCTAAAACTTATTCAAATATTTATCAATCATTTTTTTACTTACAGTTTTCTTTTTTTCTTTTCAGTTTACTTGTGCAGCATCAGTGTTAGGTTTAAATCAGCTAGGCCATAAAGACATTTGGGTATGTAATAGTGATGGTTATACTGGTCAAGTTTGTGTGATAAGTCTACAGCCAGAACCAACATTAACTTCTTGTAGTGGCATTTGCAATGCTAGGATTACCTGTATAACTTCAATTCCTGCAGCCAATTCCGTGTGAGTATTGATGAACACCCTAAAAACTTATGTTTCTTATTTTTATGAGAACTTGTATTTGTGGTCTTATATGAATGTATGTTAGTCTGTCAGTGAAAAATAGTTTGATTTGTTTTGTAATATTGATTGATGGATAACTGTAATATAAACAGTCATCTTAAAATCAAAATTTAGATTTAAACCTAAAAAATGCAAACTGTGATACTCATCCTTTAAGCATGAATATTTATGAATGGATTTTGTCAGAATAAGTTTCATAAGAGCTAACTAAATTACATTAAAAAAGTATACATTTAGGCACCAGTACGTGTAGTTAATCCTTAATAACATTAGAAATACAGCAAATGTGTTCATACAGCAAGAAGGCTGTTGTTGTATAGTAGTAAAACATTGCATTTCACCTCTTAGATCAGTGTTTCCCAAAGTCGGAGCCATGCCTCCCCCCTGGGGCTGCCAAAAATAGGCCAAAAACAAAGAAGATGAATTAATTTTAATTCTAAGTAAACAATAAGCCAATAAAAATTATTTTGAATTAATTAAATGATACATTATGTCAAATGGAGATGTTATCATTTTTTACTACAGCACTATTTTTCAATCTCCATGCTAAAGTTATAGGTTAGAGGGCCTCAAACTTTTTTATTCACATCAACGGAGCTTCGGACTACAAGAGTTTGGGAACCACTGTCTTAGATAACAATATACAAGGTGGAATTAAAATTCAATGCTGCATTTTTGTTGCTTTTAGGATTTAGCTGCAAGTTCTGTGATATAAGTTATTAATCAATTGTCCAATCACCTGTTTCGGTGTTGTAAAACGATAGTAATCTTTGATATATTTGTCTCTGAAATATGACACATTTAAACAGAAAAATGAAATAAAACATTATATAAAATCAGTTTTAAAGATGTAAAACATATTGGTTTCAACATTTCTTTTGAGTTTTTAAAATATAATTTCTATACTAATATAAGTTTCATTCTAAGACAAAAGACATGTAAAACTCAATATCAAACAATACAAAATAGTCATAAACACTCGTAGACTGTGGTTATACCTTAAATTTCATAAATTGATAAGTAGTTTAATATAGAATTGACTGTGAAGTTGGGAACTAGAAATGTATATTTCTCATTTATCCCTAAAAATACTGTTTCTTGAATATTTATTTACAATTAAAAATAACAGTTATATTCAGATTGAAGTTTTAGGTCAATAGTGTTTGTGAATGTGATCATAAACTAACTTAATTAAAGTAAACGTAATTAAATTTGTGCATTTTTGTATAGTACCAATTTCTTAAATATAAATAAATCCTGGAAATGATGCTACACATAAAAATTTTGTTAATAATTTAAATGAAATGTTCTGATAAAAGACTGTGAATGTTGATATTAAAAAATTCACAATATAAAGACCAGAAATTATTTTCAAACTGTTATAAGATACGTTGTTTCATGGATAAGATATATCAGTCTTATATATATATATATATATAACTTCATAATTTTTTTTCCAGTGAAGCAAGTACAGATGATGATGCTGATGATTTCCCAGGTTTGTACAAAAAGTGTATTGTATTACACATCATAATGGATACCAGCATAAATGATGTAGTGATGAATATTCATTACTTTTGTTCAGTTGTACTAAAATATAATCACAAACATGTGTGAAATTTTCTAGTACTTAAGAAAGCTTAGGAAATTATAATATAATTACTGCATATAACTAATAAAAGTGTTTTGTTTGTATATGACAGTATGATTTATTTAGAAAACTTATAAAAGAAATCTTTAAAATAGCACTAGAGTGATGTATGGTTATTTGCAGCAGAGGGGAAATCATTACAATTTGGTGTGATTACGTTGACTAGTTATTTGGATTGAACTCTTTATAATTTCATTAGGTTAAATTAAAACTACAAAACATAACTTTGTATTAATATCAAAGAACTGTTTTAGGGTACATGAGTGTGAGATAATCAAAAATACATGTATAAACAATTATAAATAGAAATTAGGATAGTAAGGTAAAAAAAATAGTCTGCTTTATTCAGCAATAGATCATGAGCAAATGCAATGTACCAACACATTATAGCACCTATGTGTTTTGGTACATAAAATTTGTTTGTTTTACTTATAATTCTAATTTCTTTGATATACATTTTTGATTGTGGAGGTTCTTCACATTTTAATGATAGATATTAAACTATATGAAGTTTATTAATTGATTAACCAAGATTATGTTTGAAACTATGATTATTTTGAAGGTAATACTAAGCTTTACTAATTTAATATGGTACTTATTAGATGATGATTCATCTAAGAAACTTAGCAATGAACACTGCTTGTCAAGAGAAGACTCTAGAGAATTAATTTACAACAATCAACCAACAATGTGGCTTGGTACTGAAGATGGCTGGTGAGCTTTATTTGCACATTTGTACCGAATTCACTAAGGATTTCTAATATTATATCATAGTTTACATGAAGGAATAATTGTAATAGAAGTAAAAATGTTATATATGCCAGTAATTCAAAGATGAGATGCATTTGTCAAATCTCGATTATATTGGAATTTACATCTATCTATTATATTGGAAATTTTAAAAGTCCAATGATTTTAAACAAATATGGACAAGTGGACATCTTACATCAAAATTTGTCAAAGTTTAATATTGTACCACATATTTAATACAGGCAGTCCATTTCCAAAAAATCATGATTCTTAGTATATTTTTGTGTGACAACTTAAAATATACACTGATCAAAATTACTTGATAACTCTCTAGGCACTTAGGACTATATAGTGAAAATATCAGAACACAATTCACTCAGAACATTTGAAACTATTATTTCAAAAAATACATTGTTCTTAGTTTTATCTGATACAATTTATTACAAGTAGAGAATTTCTTGATGTTCAGAGAACTCATATTTTTGGTACACTCCTGCATTTCTCATCTGTCTTTTTTTCTTGCTATAGTCATCATCAAAAATCAAATAAGTTACTTATTAATCTGAACCTTTTCGTATATTTTATTGGAGACTTCTGTGAACTACACCTGCTTTAGAACCTTTTGGCAAAGTGTCAAACTGCTGGATCATATCTTTGTTAGTTTTAATTGGCTAAGTTGTGCTAGGTGAAATATTGTTGAAAGGGGTTGTAATTAAGAGCTGTGTGAGTGAAATCCTAAGATATGTTAAAATAAAGTTGAGGTGAAGCAAGGAAGGATTTAAGTGTGACAGATAGTGGTTCGAGTAGAAAGTTATGTGTCTCAGATAATAAGAAGAGTGATGTTATCAGAAGTTAACTGGAGATTGAGATGTGTACATGGATGTATGGTTAGATACTTGCTTTGTTTGCATTAGAGGAAAGGAGTCCACATGAGATTGAAATCCATGCCTTGATCACAGTACAGTGATAATTCATGAATTTTGATGTAGAAGGTTTCTTAAAGTTTCCTGTTTTTCCAGTGTTGTGCTGATTAGTGTATTTGTTGTTTCATTTTCTTTTTGAAACTGGTTGTTGTCACAGATTTTAATGGCTTGGCCGGAAAGAAAGTGTATGATATCTCTTCTAAGGGAGAATAGAGGGTTAAACATGATACATATATATCTGCCAATGTGAGTTTCCTGTAGATTGCTTTGAAGTAATATTCATGTCAAGGAAAGCGGGTGTCCAGAAAAGTATGGAAACCATTTTCTTTGGTTCATATGGTAACCATCATGTTTTGGTCAAGAGTATTGAGATGCTGAAGGAAAGCCCGTTATGTGTCTAGGAGGTGAAGCCAGATGAGAAAGGTGTGGTCATATCTTTTTTCACAGACGTGATTCAAGCATGGGAGAATTTAAGAGATTGGAATTGAAGTATTTGATATATAGGTTATGAAAGGTTGTGGAGAGATCAAGGATAATCCATGGTTGGACCATTTTTTTGTTCAAAAGAAACATTTTGTGATTAGAAATAGGTACTGTTGGTGCAGTGTGTCAGTAGCTCCATAATGGATTTACCATTTAGGGTAGTTCATAGTTCAAGGATAGTATCATCATTGAGCTTTTTCCATAACACAGGTAGAGTTAGGTTGATAGGGATGATGGAAAACATGGTTGTGATGTCAAAACTCACAAATCGATCTTATGGTTGTAGGTTGAAGTTCTTCATTTCTTGTGGCAGAATTTATCGAGCAGCTTTCTTTATTGCTTTTGATACAGTACATATTGGTGGCAAGGTATTTAGCTAGTTGGAAAAAGAGACAACCTATGGCACTAATGATTGGTTAAAGGGGAATTTTATATATTTACTCTAACCAATGATTGATATGGCATACATGGTAGACAAATTTACATACACGATAAAATACTGCATTAAGAACACCTTTTTAGATGTTTTTATCTTAATTTTTCCTTATATTCAAGGGATATTAATTGTTAATAAAATAATTCAGAGTTGTATATACACAAAAACCGTTCATGAAGAAGAATGTCTATTTATAATACACATAAACACTGAATGCCAGATGTTAACTCTGTAATTTAGAGGATTTTTATTATTAAATGTTTTTAAGACCTTTTAATCTATTATGCACCATCATTTACACCTATGCCAAAGTGCAATTGTTAAAAACTGGCATGCTTTTTACTTTTTTTTAGATAAAGTAAAAATTGAGGTACAGTAGGTGTTATATCCAGGATTTAACTGATAACTATAGCTACCATATTTAGCTGAGCTCAACTGGAACTTAAGTGCCTTGAGTTTTAAGTTATAATAGTAGTTTTCTGAGGGCTAGTAAGTTGCAGTATTTTTAAATTTAGCCATTTTAGTATTTTTATTACTCAAATTAGAAGTACACAGATTTGTTTAACATTTTCTTAACAAACTGAAAATTATTTGTAAAACTAGCAGAGACCCAGAAGAGATTTGCAGTCAGATTTGTATCTTTATTACAACAGTACTTCTTTAAATTCAGGATTTCTAGAATAATACAAAAGAATTCTAATTTTAGACATTGAAATGTATAAGTCTACTTGTCTTAGACCTAATATTAACTAAGATTTTATTTAGTACAGCCTGTAGTTGATAAAAAGATAAGTTAACACTATAACTTGTGTATGTTTTTTGCTTTAGTTTAGTTAAGGCTAAACTTTTCCTTACTTCATACTATCTATAAATACACATAGTGTTATTCTATTACCTAACGTTAGACCTTTTTAAATACATTGATAAGCTTTTAATATGTTGTTGTACAAAATTTCTACTAAATTATATTTACATTTGCCTTTCGTTTACATCTGTTGAAATGAAGTGCACATGCATTGCACATTTAGATAGTAAGAATATTTTCAGGACAGACAAAAACTGAGTATTATTATAATAAATTGAATGCCTTGTCTTGCTAATAGGTAATATATTCTATATTTTAGTCATCAGAATGCCTCATATCCATTGGATTAATTTTTCAAGCGGAGAATCAAAAAGTAAGAGCATACATGCCTAATTAGAAGGCACATATAAAACTGCATAGAATATTGTACCATCTTTCAGTGACTTCATTTATGACTGGCTAAAACCAAAATAGGCTCATGCTTTTATTTATACACAATATATCTTTGTATTCTAAGCTTAAATCTATAAAAGTTTTATATTTTATGGACATATACATATATAATTATTTATGTTTTTGATTTATACTGATTTCAATATCTGCTTTTGATTCATATACTTGCTTCTAAAGTTTTTGCATCTGTATTAATTCTCTTCCAGCATCCATATCTACAACTGTAATGACAACATTTCTATCAAAAAGCACAGACTTAAAATACAGCACTCTGCCTCAGTCCACTGTATTTTGTAAGTATTTAGATTTGTTCAGAACATTTCAAACTTTTGAATTAAATTTTATTTTAAAGTAATGTGCACTTACTACTAAATTCTCAGTGTATAATGAATGTTAAAAGGCAGTAGTCAAATGGCACTTAATAAATGTACTAAAGGTACAAGAATTTATCTCAATGTGAACCTAATTCACTGAAAATCCATTAGAAAAGTACAATGGTACAACACAAGATCCTTCAGTAGCTTTCCTTCAACCCTTTGTTTGTTTCTGGGGTGTTGAATGTATGCATAAAGTTCACTTAAAACACAAATACCAATCTTAATATTGTTTAATAAAACATACATATACACATAATACAGTTTCAATCCATTTGTCACTCAACTCTTAAACTTATTTATTTTTTGCATGTAATTCTTCAATATCAAGAATTCATATGTTTATGTTCTGAGTTCTATGATGTGTGATGCCCCTTCAAGTTAGAAATTTCTTAATTTATTCCTGTTAGTCATCAGGTATGGCCTCTTTTGATTTTGAGGATGTGGCAAAACTTACTCTTAGGTCTCTGCTTTCTCTTTCTTATTTTCTAAAGTTGAGACCATTCTCAATATTTCTCTCATCACCAAATTTCACCCTTCCATAACTACTAAGAATATATCTTTATTTAGGTATATTCAGTCAGGTGTTCTACATGTAATTTGTGAAATCCTTTTAAATCAGATGTGTGAAGGTTGTGTGACATAACAAGTGATATCTTCATTATTCTGATGCTTTTCTTTGACCTACGCAGATATAAAAACCCTCTCTCTGCATGAGAAACCAAATATCTCTATTCAACAAACTTAGGGGCTGGCCAGTATTAGTTAAAGCCTCAACACGTTTTAATTGTATAAATAAAGACTGTTGTTAATTTGAACAGTTGTGCTTGCAAGTTTTTCTTTTGTTTATATTATTTTGTTTCTTCTGTATAACATTTTGGGAAATTGCTGCTTTATTGATGCTTAATACTTTTCTGTCAGCAAACATTGTACCAAAATACCACACAAAGGTTTTAACCTACTTTCTTTAGGTTTCTAAGATTCAACAGTTTCTTCTTCTGGTTGTATTGTATTTTCTGAGGTCAAAATATGAGTTTTAAGAATCTTGAGTTTGTGCATGAGTCAGTTTGTCAGTTATCTTAATTGCAATAGTCCCCATTTGCTTACTTGCTATTTAAGGTATTTTTTGCCAAGAGTAACCTGTCCTGAGAACTTCCTTCTCATATTTCTTTTTAGATGGCAATTTTACTGTATGGGATTTTCACGTCTCCATATTTAAGAAACTTTTTACTGAGCTGTCCTGGTATAGAATTAACTACTTCTTTGTATAATGCTGGAATTATGCTTGGTTCCTGTTCTTTAGTTTTCAGGAGCTTGCAGATAAAATGTTACTTTTGGAAAATTAAGTTACAGTTTTTTTATCAGTATGTTTTATTAATTATTTCTATTAGCTTCTCAGTTGTCTAGAGTTCAGTGCCATTTTGTTTTAATAAACACTGTGTCTGAACATCCGGTTACCTTCTTAGTGTGTCATAGCTCAAGAAAAAGTCTTTCTGTTGAACTGTTCACCTTTTGAATTATAATCTACATTCATAAAATAGTAGTTCAATAAAATTTTGAATGTGAGTCAAGAAATGTAATATGACATGGCCTTTGACTCATGACCCATAGCAATAGGGTTAAGCTCTTACTCTTTCTAAAAATGAGACTAGCTGTTACTAGTTATTTGAATCCTTCAATGGAAATGTTTTTCTTGATGTTCCTGAGCATCATTTTTAGGTTTGTATCTTGTTGATACTTCTAGAACTTGTATATTATTAGTGGTGTTTTACATCTCTTCAATTATTATTTCTTTACTATGGTTCCTCCATTTACTTTTGATGGGGAGTGCACATTCTGACCTGGATAAATTTTTGCTTTCCCCAGTCAGGGTTCCTTGCTGTTTGCTATTATATCACTCATCCTGTTAATTTTTTTTCAAGGTGGCTTTTGCTTCTTAATATATCAGAGTTCCCAAGATATGTTGGCACTTATCTGTGTTATGAAGATATTCATAAGGAGTTGTATTGTGTTTTCATGGTTATTCATTAAAATGTTTACCATCTAGTTATGTCTCTGGTAGCATCTTTATATTTTTACATTTGTAAGACATTACCTGATCTGGAATGTAGATGCATGTCTTTGAATATATTTACATATTTTGAGTTGTATTTTCATTTAACTAGTTTTTGGATTTTGCTTACCAATGGTGATGGTGTTAAACCACCTTAGGAGAATTTAAAGGCAGTAAATCTACATTTTAACTATTACACGTTTGATTTGATTTGTTACGTCTGTGTTCGTTTGTTAATTTCCGAGAAACTTCAGCGATACAAGTCCTTTCTTAAATAAAACTAGTTTAATCCCTCTCAATACAACTTTGCAATACACTTAAACACACACTAGAATTCACAACGATTCATGCACTTCACTACCACGCTTGACTCAATTGTCCGTCTCTGTCTGTCTGCAATTCTAATCCCGATTAATTTGTCTCACGTTATCAGGCACACTTATATACAGGAATAGAGGGTGCCTAGCACATACTGGATTATTCATGATGTTCCCTGATCCTTCTAGAATATTATGACGTGTTACCAGCGTCACGTGACTACCGCTGTCATAACACTGCCCCTTCCTTAGTATTGTTTGTCTCGAACAATAGTCACTTACATTAAACCAATAAACAATTAACAATAACTTAATTAAATGTACAGAATTTACAAACACAAAATTAAAATTCAACAAAGTCTCTTAATTTTACGGGACGTATCTTCTTCCGTACTGGTCTCTGTCTCGTTGGCTTCTGCTTCATGTGGGGTTCATCTGCTCCATCCGGAAATGTCCTATCATCTGTAACAGTCACATCAGTGGTAGTAACTTCATCAAGGGCTTTACTGTTTCCCTTCTCAAAACCGAGTAGTTTCTTCTTCGACAATGGCATTTTCAGGTGACACGTCTTCAGCAGTGTCATTTGTTCTGTTGTTCACTTTGTCCCAACTGAAATGTCCTGGACCGTGATAACACCAAAGCCTATTGGCATACACCACCTTTTGCTTACCTCACCGACCACATTTTATCTGGAAAGTCACGTCTGAGAGACGATCCACTATGTCATATGGGCCTTCCCATGAAGAAGACAACTTAGGAGACTTCCCTTTGGTCTTCCTGGGATTATACAACTACACCTTGTACCCTGGTACAAAGCTGACTTTAGTAGATTTCTTATCATAACATAGCATCATGGAATCAGCAGAGGTTTGTAAGTTTGAATGCACTTGATGATGAATATCATCCATCCTTTCAGATAACACGAACTCTTGCACATTTTTAGGCAACTCTTCATAAGGTGGGCATCCTGTTAACAGATCCACTGGCAACCGAAGTTCCCAACCAAACATCAACTTTGCTGGAGTGTATCCATTGGCTTCATGCTCTGCTGTCCTATAGGCCATCAACAGTGGAGGGAGTGAGACATCACAGTCATCTT
>NW_013666152.1:226331-239443 GCF_000517525.1 Limulus polyphemus
CTTCCCACAGTGCCTTCCCATCGATTTCCTGTGGCTTCCTTTGTACTAGATCACCCCTATTGCTGACATTCATATCTGGGATGTGACTTCTAACAGGACTGAATATGTCTGCATTAGGGTTTAGCTGAGGGGCTTACCGTTGTCTGAGGCTGATTAGGTCGATGTCTAATATATCCTCCTTGTGTAAAAGACAGTAAATCATTTTTTAATATATTTAATTCGCTTTGAAATTTACTAATGTTTTCCATTTGTGTACTCTGGCTTTCTCTCAATTGTTGGAGACTTTCTTCTTGTTTATTTTCTTTCTCTTCCATCCACTGTTGTAATCTCTCTTTTTGTTCATTTTCTTTCTCTTCCATCCACTGTTGTAGTCTCTCTTCTTGTTTATTTTCTTTCTCCTCCAACAGCTGTTGTAATCTCTCTTCTTGTTTCTTTTCTTTTTATCCAACAACTGCTGTAATCTCTCTCTTGTTTATTTTGCTGTTCCAGCTGCCACTGTTGCAGGTTTTCTTGCCACTGCTGTAATATCTCTTCTTGTTTGTTTTCCTTTTCCTCCAACAACTGCTGTAATCTCTCTTGTTTATTTTGTTGTTCCAGCTGCCACTGTTGCAGGTTTTCTTGCAACTGCTGTTGTCTCTCTTCTTGTTTATTTTGCTGTTTGAACTGCCACTGTTGCAGGTTTTCTTGCAACTGCTGTTGTCTCTTTTCTTGTTTCTTTTGCTGTTCTTGTATTGCTGCCATCAAAGAGCTGTAGTTTGATTTGCCGCCTCTTGTTTCCATCTTCTTCTTTTTTATTTTTATTTTCTATTCCACTTCTGACACCAATTTGTTACGTCTGTGTTCGTTTGTTAATTTTCCATAAAAGTTATTTCCGAGAAACTTCAGTGATACAAGTCCTTTCTTAAATAAAACTAGTTTATTCCCTCTCAATACAACTTTGCAACACACGCTAGAATTCACAATGATTCATGCACTTCACTACTGTGCTTGACTCAGTTGTCCATCTCTTTCTCTGCCTGTCAGCAATTCTAATTCCGATTAATTGTCTGGCGCATTTATATACAAGAATAGAGGGCACCTAGCAAATACTGGATTATTTGTGATGTTCCCCGATCTCTCTAGAACTCATTACGTGTTACCGACGTCACGTGACTTCCGCTGTTGTAACAGATTCTTCCCAATGGGTCATTTTCTTTTGAGATGCCATGTGGAATTGTTTCAACTATTTGTAATGGTCTAAAATAACATACTGCTACAACCAGGGTTTAACAAAAAACAATTTATTAAACTGTAACAACACTTGGAATGACGTTTAGCACTTACCAAAAACACAGTTAATAAATACCTAGTTGACCAGGACATAATACTAATGCTAATGAACAATAAAGAATAAATATCAGTATTAATTACTTCAAATAATAGAATGAGAAAAAAGAATTGGAGGAAGAAAAACCTAATTCCAAAGAAAACAACAACACAATATTTTAAAATCACCTTTCGAGCATCAAGTGACAAACAGCAGTAATTTACTAACTATATCATTCACTATCTTGCCAATTGGTTTATGGCAGGGTATTTATTCCCCGTATTAGGTCGTGAGAGTACATCTTTTGTGGTCATAAATTTCTGTACATATTTACTCAAAATATACATTATCAGCTAGAAGATGAGTTAGTGTTTTTATGTAACTAAAAATTCATAAATAAACTAAATGATAGAAGGAATAATAAATGAACGATAAACAAAACCATAACCAAAATAAAAAGAATTTGCTATCTCAGAATATTATAGATGTGAATTTATCTGGATAATTTGTCCTTGTGACTGGATGGTGTCTCCATAGGTAAGCTCATTCTTCAGCTTCTATAATTTTCCACTTGGCTTTCTCTTTGGAGACTTTTATCTTATGACTTTCTAGCATGGATAGTCTTTAATGGTTGTCAGCCAATGTACTATGACATTAGTTAGTATCACTATAACTTCTGTTTGGGTTAGATGTTTACCCTGTGCATCATTCTTGTAAGATGAGAAACATTACCAACAATATTTTTCTTCCGTTATCCACTGGTCTTGAGGAAAACAAATTACAAGGAATGTCACAGTACACAATGGGTTACAATTTTATGCTAGATTAGACTTGAATTAATGTATATTTTTAACATATACATGAAATATTGTTTGTAAGTTCTAATGTATCTTGCACTTAGTAACCTGAAGCAAAAAAATAAAAATACATAACCTTTCTGAAAGAATTACTTGATTATAAATCATATTTGTATATTGTATTCTTCTTACAACATTTAAATATGAGCATTTGTGATCATAAATCTTCATAATGTTATTTAAATATTGTTTCCTTTAGAATTTTACATAATTTATAAATTAACACAATAATGTCAAAGGTAAATGCTTTTGCTTTGCTATCATTGGATTTGATATACTGTCTAAGCTAAAAACATGCCCCTGTATTTGCTAACCAAACAGTAATTTATGTGAGAAAATATATTTTATTCTGCTTTAAATAAGCTATAATTTCACAAAAGCTTAGAAAATGTATACATGTGTATGTACGTTTAAAGCTTTATGCTGTGTTGCATGCTCTTATATCTTATTGAATATAAGAATTCAAAAGTGTCTTAACTCTGTGAATGTGCAAAGTAAATCAAATTTTGTTAATAATTATGACACCCAGTTTAATTTCTGTTAGTCCATTTCTGCAAATGGAATTTAGATTAATGTTTTGTGGACTTTTTCTAACAAATTTGTGAACTTTATTATATATTTATATACATATAAATGTAAGAAATCTTTTTTCTTTCTAGATATTTAGATAACAGAGTCTTTGTAGCCTTAGCCAATGGAGAAGTTTGCGTCTACCATCAAAACTTCTGTAAGCATAATCTTATATGAAGATTGATAAGATTAGAATAAAAATCTAGATTTGAAACTTCATAGTCATCATTTTAACAAAATGTATATGGATCATCATCACAATAATTAGAATAACACAAATATGTAAATTAAGCAAACAGATTGTTTGCTTATGTTACATAAGATGTTTTGTTTTGTATAATACACATGACAACTTGACCAAGACTGCATAGAACATGACTTCTGAGTCTTTCTCAGTCTGCTAATCTAGTTATTTCAAGTATTGTCAATAAGTTTGTGACACCTGAATGTCAATTGTCATCATGTTTAGCATACTATATGATCACCTAAGTCCAATTATCAATTAGATACTATTTTTGTTAATAACTAAATACTAATTAGTTTTCATTCTATGTTTTGGCTATTAGTCTGCTCTGTTCTTAGGGGGAGGACCCAATAACAACTATTTCTGGGGTGTTAGTGGCCAGTACTCGATCCATGGGTCTTCTTCATGGAGAAACTTTTGAGTTATCTACTCATCTCAGGTTTTCCCTTTTAGGATTTCGACCAACTAATTATCTTAATCAATGGTTCCCAGACTTTTGGTAATCATGGACAATTAAAATTACAAAACCATTTTCGGGACCATCATTCTAAATCAAATATCTGTTAATTACATAAGTAAAATAATACAATATTTGCAAAAAACAATTTACTTCGAAAACCAAAAAGAAAGGTAGACTTAGGCAACTTTTAGTCATCAAAT
Source organism: Limulus polyphemus (assembly GCF_000517525.1). Classification (NCBI taxonomy): domain Eukaryota; kingdom Metazoa; phylum Arthropoda; class Merostomata; order Xiphosura; family Limulidae; genus Limulus; species Limulus polyphemus. The sequence goes on from NW_013666152.1 coordinate 229,969, forward strand.
ATTAAAAGAAACATAAGTAAGTGTCAGTGCTTTCAACAGCCAAGACATGTTGCAGACTGGTAGAAATTAAGTCAAGGACTGGTACCGGTCCACAGACCAGCATTTGGGAAACACTGATCTAAATGTTTTCAAGAGGTATGAGTGTGTTATCAGCTACGTAAATGAACAAGGCTTCTTTTGTCTTTCAGTTTCTCATATATGTAGTTCACATCTCATTTTTTTTAACATTATTGTAATTTATTGTTTGAACTTTCTGTAAAATGAGTGGCTATTACAAATTGATCAGTATTAGAGAGGCTTGTATGTCTATTATGTTCTTGAATTCTAAGTTTTGTGGGTATGTTTGTTTCTTTGACGTAATGAAGTCCACATTCACAAGGGATGTTGCAAATGGTGTGTTTGCTCTCCAATTGGCTTCTAGATGGTTTCATCTGTTCTAAATTGGATTGTATTGTTTTGTAGCTTCTGAATACTGTTCTGACTTTGTGTTTTACATATCCTATGTATATGTTCAGAAAGACCTTTGATGTAAGGGAATATAGCAGTGTCTGTGATTTTCTTCTTGCGTATTCTTGAAGCTTATCATCTGTATTTTCTTCTTTATCAAGTGATCTGGGTATCTGTTTGCAATGGGAGTTGTAAAGGTGAGTTTTTATTCCTTTGTCTTATCATCTGTGTTAATATAAATGTTTATTATGAAAACTAGGCTGTAACTCCTGTCTTCACGCTGTTAAGTGGTTTGGTTTATTGTCAGGGTATGTCAGGATTTTATGATTGGATGGATTCTTTACAGTACGTGTCTGTGACTTGCCAGGAATAAATTTTAACAATAAACAAAAAGCGTGCAGTCCACTTGTTTTAAAATAATATATTAAAACAAATTAAACATATTTACAACTGTTCTTTATACTGTTGGTTACCACAGTTGTATCCAGAGCTTTAAACAATTGTCTCTTTTCGTCAAAGCAAACACAATCTGGTTCAGTTACTTTAGAACACAATTGACAAGATAAAGTTTTCCTTCTCTACTCTGTTATTACAATACAGTCTGTGATAATTCACTTTAGAAATCACAACTATACACTCTTATGGCTAAATTGCACAATCATGCAGTCTAGGTATATCTCTCTCACTAACTATGCCTAACTAGCTTTTGGATGCATTTTTATAGCCCAACAGAGGCCTAGAACTCTCCACATTCTATGAGATATTATGATGCAGCAACACTCAATTAAAACGAGACAAACTTAGAAGGTTCTAGTAACATGATGCACTAATACCACAATTGAGCTACACAATGTACGATTCGTACACAATTACGTAAGCAAACCTGGAATAAAATTGAAACAGTCATGTATATCTAACAATAAGTCCCTCTTCAAGAAAAATTCGTACAATATTTTTGTATGCTATATATAAAGTATATATGTTTTCAGTTCATGCACAAAGTCTGATCATACAGGTCTTTTTTCTCAAAGTACCTCTTCAACAGATTGGCATTGTATATCTTGGTCTTCCTGTCCATTTTCACCTTATAGTCCATTCTGTTGACCACTTCAGAAGGTCCTTTACATTGTATGGTGAGTTTGTTACTCTCTGTGGGTAGCAGAACCAAGACCTTCTATCTGACCTTGACCTTTCAGCAGAGTAGCTGAGGACTTGATCAGACCATTAGCACCTGTATCTGACAAGGGCAACTGGTATGTGCTGATAGTAGCTGACTATGCAACATGTTACCTAGAAACCATAGCTTTGCCGAAGATAGAGACAGAGAGAGTAGCAGAAGCCCCCTTAAAGTGTTTTGCAGAGTAGGTTGTCTTAAAGAAGTCTTGAGTAACAAAAGGACCTAGTTTACCTCAGAACTGATGGACAGAGGTATGCAGACTCATCAACGTTAGGCAGCTCTTTACCACCCTGTACAATCTCAGATGTAATGGACTTTGTTAGAAAGTCAATGGAATCTGAAAGACCATGCTAAAGTAGATGTGCCAGGAGAGACCATCTGACTGAGACAGGTACTTGCTTACCAAGAAGTCCCACAAGTGAGTACAGGATTTTCACCCTTTGAGTTACTGTACGGAAGAACAGTACGAGGTCTTATGCAGATATTGAAAGAATTGAGGACAAGATAAGTGTCAGAAGTGAAGAACACATACCTGTCAACTCGCTTGAGAAAGTTTGTATGCAGCTCAAGGCAGTCAAAAGTACTTCTATAACAAGAAGGCCAAGAAGCAATGTTTCAAGGTCGGGCAGAAGGTCTTGGTTCTGCTACTCACAGACAACAACAAACTCACCCTGTAGTGGAAAGGACCTTTTGAAGTGCAGGAAGTGGTCAACAGAATGGATATTAGGAGAAAGTGGATGGGAAAACCAAGTTCTACCATGCAAACCTGTTGAAGAGGTACTTCGAGAGGGAAGAAGACATAATGGGTGCAGCTACTGAGGCACAGATGGATATTGCAGGTTGTGGCTGTCAAATACACAGAACCAGAAGACAGTGACATAGAAGATAAAGACTTATTAGAGATAAGACTACTGGGTGGAGATGAGACATTCAAAGATGTCAAAATCAGTGATAAACTGACTGGGAAGCAAAAGAAAGATCTACAAGATCTACTATGCCTGTATGTTGATGTCTTTACAAATAGACCAGGAAAGACAAACCTTGTGCAACACAAGATTGAGACCATGACCAGGGATCCAGTCAAGGTGAAACCCTACCAGATGCCCTATGCAATGAGAGTTCTGATCAAGCAAGAAGTCGAGGTAATGTTAGAAGTCGGAGTTATTGAGCCTTCATACTCACCCTACTGTTCACCAATGTTTTTTGTGAAGAGGAGGGATGGTTCAAACTGCTTCTGCATAGATTTCTGGAAGCTGAAGGCTATTATGATAAAAACTAGACAGGGCCATGTTCTTTACCAAGATCAAACTCAGTAAAGGTTATTAGCAAATCTCAATGGAGACAGAATCTAAAGAGAAGACAACTTTTGTGACACTTAACAGATGCAACCAGTTCAACTGCATTATAAGAAAGGTGTTGCACAAAACCACCAACATCGAGTATTATGTGGATGACATTCTGACCCACACAGCCAGATGGGAAGACCAGAAGACCACCTGAAGAAAGTCAGAGAGTTGTTTGGGTGAGTGAGGGCAGCAGGTCTGACCATCAAAATGCAACATTGGTTATTCTGTGCTGGACTTTGTTGGACACAACAAATGATTATAAATAAGTTTGTTTTAGTGCAAAACTATACAATACGCTATCTGTACTTCGTGTGACATGGAAAATCAAACCTTGAATTTTAGTGTTTTAAGTCCTTACACTTATTGCTGACCCACAAGGAGACTCTAATTATATCAAAAGTACACTAGAAAACTAAAAATTACTGCATTGCTTTGAATCATTAGTTAGGTACCTTCCCTGCTAATTAGTAGCTTAGAAAATTTGTAAATCCTAAATCTATTTTTTAGATCTACACATCTAACCAATACCCAGTGCTCCAATTGAGAGGTTACAGAAAGAAGGAAATTGTAACTTTGACTATTAAATGTGAAAACATTCATCTGTGAGTAGTTTTCAGGAATTTCCCTTGTTAACTTTTTTTTTTTACAACTCGAGTGCTGCCAATACCCAAAACTTGAATACACTTAGAAGCATTTATATAATTCTGATAGTTCACTTTCAACATCACAGTCAAATAAATGTTATAAAATTGACTGAATCAATAAATAAGTACACACTAGATGCCAATCAGTTAAAGTGATGCTACTTGTGAAATATTATAGGGATCATGGCTGAAAATATCATTAATAGCATGGATATCAAACTGATGAAACAATGCATTCTAGTTTTTAAGTAGAAAGGATAGAAAAGTGTATTTAATTTGCTATACTGATTTCCAAATTCGTTTTTAGTTTGGTTCTGAATAAGTAGCTTGTTCTGTTATCTGAGTGTCCCCTTCTCCCTAATGTTTTTACCAACCCTTCGAAAAGTACGAAATTTAATGCAACTTACTCATTATAATGTTTTAATTGGTTAGGCAAAATATAATTTACATAGCCTTCAATCTTATTTAATTACAGAGCAATAAAATAGAAAATCAGACCCCTCTTGCCATGCCCACCTGTCACATCCTCTTTTTCAGAACTTGCCAATAGTTCTCTCTGACATTTAATACTGTATTATTTATAACAAATAGAAAGCCAAAGTTTTTCTCTATCAAATAACATATTATCTTATGTTGTTGTCTGTAGAGAGAATTGTCTGTTTTCTTTCCAGTTCAAACTTTATTCCTATGAGAAATACATCGACAAACTTAGCTGAATTTTTAATGGCTTTTGTCGCACAGTTAGAAAGCCAGAAAAACTGTGATAGTTATAGAATGTTGTTTCCTTTTCTAATGTTATTATTCTGTATTCTTTGGTGCATTATTTAATTAAATAGAAATTAATTGGGGTCAAGTTTCATTGACAGTCAAGAGCAAAACAAAAAGACCCAGGTAAGTACTTTATTTCTTGTTTTTCATGTGTATTCTTTATTTATTACTAAACTGTTTAAGTTACATAAATTAATATAAATAATAATCTTATTAATAATAATTTTTATGAAGTACGTGCATAATGTAATTCTGTGGCATAATGTGAGCTGCATGTTTGCCACATGATTTGCAATTTATATGGTGCAAATAGTAGGTAGACACAGTTCAAAGGGCAATAAAACAATAGAGATTAACTATAAATAGATGTATATTGTTACAAGCTTTAAACTACTTAGGATAAACAATTATTGTTTTATGTTACAATTTGCAGTCATTCCAGAACGAAAATAGGAGACATTTATAATTATTTCCTAATTCTTTATGGTGGTTACTAGGTTTGTCAAATCAACAAACTTCATACAGAATTAGGGTAAAGAAAATACCACATAGAATATAAATTTTTTCTGAAAAATACATTTTTTATATATATATTGGAGGTTTTTAGGTGTTATGCAAATATAATCTTTTAAAATTTTCAGATGAAGAAAAGTATTTATAATCTTATCATAAAAAATTACTTTGCACTCATAAAAGGAAAAAAACATGCAGTTTTAAACTGTAGATTTTCATTGAACATTAACATGCTCTTTTCCACTTCTAGAAGATAAACATGTAGTGTACATTGTAAATACAATTATTAAACTCTACCTATGGGACCCTTGAAAATTAGTTTGGGACCCTGAAAATCTCACTTGGACTCTTGAACAAAATAGTTGAGAGTCCAGGACTTTTCATTGTATGACCCTAGTGAGAACCCTAGTGTTAATAACTTATCTTCTAAAAAGAGAATAATCACAAAAACGTTCAAACCTATTTTTGTTTAGTATTATGTTTTGACAACTGATCTGGCCATTTTTTCACCTTTAAGGGACCCAACAATGTTTATTAGTATATAAATCATTGAAATTTCTTTCAGACCTGTATCAAAATACTAAAGATGTATCTCTGCTCTGGTACAGTAGTAATTTGACTTGAAATTTAATCAACTTTGACTGAATTACTCTCTAATATTTTGAATCAGAATAACACTTTAATGTTTCTACTCACATCCAAGATTTATTATTGGCTGAATCAAAATAAATTTTCAGGTAGATTTTTTACAACAAGAAATAGATAAATATTTTTGGATTTTGTTTAAGTCACGTAAAATAACAACAGGTTTATTTACTTTAGCTCTGAACAAAATTCACTCATGTTACAGCTTTATCTCAGGATACTGTTTATCAAGAAACAAAAAAAGACATGCCAGGTAGAATAATCTAAAAAAAGTGCAAAAGAAAGATGGAGACTATTAACAAAAAAATTGGCTCCAACTATGATTATTTGTATATACTGTATTTAAAAATATCTCAGTTGCTTGTTAAGATGCAACAGCATGTGTGTAGAATAGAAAAAAGAAAAGTAATTATATGAATATTATTCAAAAAGTCTTATCACCTTTACTCATAGTTTTAAACATAACTCTGCTTGTTTCCCATATTTCTTAGACGTAACTTTATCTATAATATGCAATAATCTACTTTTGATGCATGTTGCTGTCTGCTACAGAGAACAAAGTCTCATTGTAAGGGTGCTGTACCTAAACACTTCCATGCATTTCACACACTATTTGCCCTGTATGTTTCTCCATTTTACATATTCTCTAGAACAGTCTTAGTCTTTATAAGTGTGGCAAATGACCTCCAGGTCATCACAACAACATCTTAGTTTAGTTTATATATTTTTAATAGAGAAAATAGAATTAATGAATGTTTTAATCATGGTTATAGATGGTAGTTGGAACACAACAGATCCTCAGCATGTATTAGTGGGGAGTGTAGCAGCACCAGTGACTAAGATGTTAGCCACTGCTGGAAAAATGTGGTGTGGCTGTCAAGGCGACATCAAGGTGCTGAACACAACGAACTTAGAAATTGAGGTAAAACATTATTCATTTTAGTTTCTATATGTAATTGTTTTCCAAAATGATCTAGGCATTAAAAATGTCTTTTATAATTATTCAGTATTCATGTTCTTGAGCATGTCTATGAAAAGAGACTTTCTGAGTGCAGAATAATACAAATACAACTATTTCACTGTGAGTTATATAAAATTAAGATGAAAACCTTAGTATAGAAGTTGAAACATGATCTCTTTTTCTTTCAAAAGGCAGTTGTAGTCCCATTAAACCAACTGTGTCTACTCTGCCTGAAGTTCCACTAAAACAGTATATAGAATTCATCTCAATTAGTAAGACTTAAAATTGATGTTAATGTTAAATAATGCTGTTAGGTTCTCACCACAGCAATATAGAGAATGGTAAAATTTTTGAGCATTTGGTTTCCCTATTAATTATAATAGTCTTTGTTGGAGCTTACAACACCTAATAATCTACATCATATGTATGTACAAATAGGTTATGTGTGTATATTGTTATTTCATGTAAAGCATCTCTATCTTTCTATTGGGTAAAAAGTTACTGTGTAACATAATTAGCTATGAATTACACAAACATAATATTTTCAAATAAGTATATGCTAAACCAACAAGTTCACTTGATAAAAATTGAATAATAAAATGATTTTTTTAATTGCAATGCTTTTGAGGAAATTTGCTTCTACTATTTAAAAAAAAACTTTTCTAACATGATTTACAAGTAACTTAAGTGCCTTTTCTTTATGATAGATAAAATAATTTTATGTTTTCTTTTCAACTATTAAGCATTCTTTTCAAGTGACGAGAGGCTCTTCAAAAACAATGTTTTGTATGGTAGCATCAGATCTTGGTGTGTGGCTAGCTATACAAAACAGTGCAATCTTGAAACTATTCCATGCCACAACATATGAAGACCTCCTGGAAGTCAATGTTTCTCCTGCAGTCACAAAAATGTTGTCTCGTATGTTCATATTTTTACTTGGTAAAAATACTAACGTTATTTTCATTTTAATAAATATAACTAATTCATTATTTCTAAATATTGTGATATAAGTGTACATTATTCATTTTTGGAATTTAACTAAAGACTTCCCAGTTTCTACTGTAAATGAATATTATGTGCATGTCATGTTTTAACAGTTTGGAGATAATATTTTAGAAAAGCTTTATTTATATCATTCCAGGCATAAAGTTTTCAGGTAAGCTTCTGATATATTGCACTTATACTGTAATACAACATATATTTTATTCAGTGTTTAAAAAACACTTCTTGATTGCTTAGTTGATCATGTTCTTAACCCTCTTCAATCTTGAATGACTTATGTTGTTTTTTTTCAGTCTTTATTACATGTAATTCCAATTTTTTTTCATGGATCTAGTATACTTCTAACATATATATATATATATATATATCACATACCTAATATAAATCACAATATGTTGTTACTGAACTTGTGGTATGTAGGTCCACTGATAGCCAACAAATAAGTCCAAAAGTATCCACAAAATGCAGATTCCAGAAATGTTACATAGAGACTAAATTGAACATGAACAGCAGAGGAAAGAAACACACAAAAACAAGTAAATCCAAATTTGCATTCAAATACACTGTGTCAGTCTTCACACTTAATGGTTGGCTTACAATTTTTCTTTGAACTCATGATGATTACTTTTCTACACTCCCCCCACACAGGACAAAGGGGGTTCAGGATTTACCTCCCCAAATTCAGATTAAATGTTGAATGTGTGGTATAGCAGAATTCAACACCAAGTATGTCACCAACTATTCTAAAAAAAAACATATATATATATAGTAAAGAAATACCAATAACTCATATCAATTTGTGCAAATATCTGAACCACCTCTTGTGATGAGCTTGCCCCTCCCTCTCCAGGGGTCAGACCTAAAGCCCAAATGCCAGCATTACCTGAGTAAAAAGATTAGTTCAGGTTTATGACCTTTTTGACAGTTGGTTAACAAGAATATCATACTACATACAGAACAGCTGCATGAAATTTAATAACAAATGTACCTGAACATATCTGAATAAATATGATATCAAAATGATACAAGAATAAACCCAAGGATTGTTTTATTTTTTAGTTTAATATGCAACTAAATGTTTTGTTTTTTCACTCACAGAAAGATCAGTAATCAAAAGTCATCATCAGAGTGAATATTCAAATATATCTCATTGAAATACTTAGAAAAATTTGAATGTTTGAAATTAATTTCAGGTCATGCAGTGAAGTCGACAAAAACAAAATGGTGGACATTTACACTTTATCCATTGAGGGTGGTATAGTATACAAAAAAGATGTTGTATATGCAAGTACGATAGTTATAAAGCAATTCATTTTAGCATGTTCGAACTCTAATTACATTTAAGTACTTTGAGATTTTAGAGTATTATTTCTGAAAAAAAAAAGGAAGCTACTACTGGAAAAGTATATAATGTCAAATATATAGTTTTGAATGTCCAAATTAATTTTTAACAGAAAAGATCTCCATACAGTACTTCATGACATCAAAATATGTAAGTAAAACAGATTGGGGAGTTGAAATACAGGGGTCAAATCTTAAGAAACCTACATGAGTATACTGTAATTACAGCAGGTGAATTTGAACTATTTAAGAAGTGTTTCATGTATATGGTTTGGTTTTGTTCTTTAGTGTTTTATAATGCAGGAAAGAATATAATTTCCTTTGGAGATACTACTGCTTTTTTCTTTTTCATTGATTTATGATTATTAATAATATAAAGCAAGTTTGTTTATTGCCCTAGTATGTGCCAAATTTGTGAAATAAAAAACAAATAATTAATTAATATAAAAATTATAAATAAATGAATGAAAAAAATAGACCAAAACAAGTACAGTAACAAAGTTGTCATTTAGTGTTACCTTTATAGCTCCATAGATACCCTCACATGAAAAGAAATTCATCATTTCACTTATGTATTGTAAAACATGTAATAAGAATAAAACAGGGCTATATATATGTATGTATATACATA
>NW_013666152.1:239535-260046 GCF_000517525.1 Limulus polyphemus
CACCAAAGTACACCAGCATATGTATATACATACATATATATATAAATGAAACACTTATAGCTTAAATAGCCAAATTCACCTCTTACACTATATTCACAGTCTTATATCATTTTGCATAGGTTTCTTGACCCCTGTATTTCAACCCTTCTTCAACTTGTATAGCTTGATTATTTTTACATGTCATGAAGTACTATATGAAACTGTTTTCCCATCAAAGACTAGTTTCAACAATCAAAAATGTGGATATGGTATTATCAAGAGAATATTATGGCTTTTTTGGCTTCTTTTTTCAGTGGTAGATTTCTTTTTTTTTACAAAAATTGTTGTTTCCTAAACTTATATAGTTTACGTAAGTAATACTGTAAAAGTTTAAAACATTCAAATAAAATTATAATTTACAGGACTGTTTTTTTTATAAACAGAGTGATCAAACATGCTGAAATAACATATACAAAATCTATTTTGTTACAAACACTATCCTCTCCATACCAAATGTAAACAAATTTTATTTTGTTTGTGTTGAGCACAATGACCTAAAATTTCATTAGAAAAATTAAGCAATGTATTTTAAATGATACTAACTTTTGATCAATGATTGTCCCAGTCATTCCTTACGTTTATAAAACATGTTCTTATAATTTTGGTTTGTACTTGAACATTAAATTGTTATTTTGATTTTAAAAGTTGCAAAATTTGCTAAATGTTTCCATATCTTTCTTGTTGTTCTCCTTTTTTCTTACAATAAACTGCCCTTAGTTGATTTTCTTAGTGTTGTCCTCAGTGGATTTTACAATATTTTATTAGTGTAGTGCTTCCTATTCTATTTCATTTCTAGTGTTAAAACTTGAATGCATTTCATGGCATCTTATTCGGTACTCACCAAGTCTGTCTTCTCCCTATGCATATAGAATGTGTATTATTCTTTTTCACCACTGTCTCATATATTTTTTGCTATGTTGGTATAGTTCAAGTATAATACTCATTCTAGTACTTGTTAACATTTTCTCAGGTTGTGATGATATAATTCGTCAACACAAAGCAGCATGTCTGCGAGTGACAGCTCTCTTAGCTTGCAAGGATATGTTATGGATTGGAACCAGTGCAGGAGTTATACTAACCATAGCTTTACCACACCTGACCATCACTACCTCTAAGTTGGACCATGTGCCAAAAGTTTCTGGTCCGTAGAAGTTTAGTTAGCGTTTAATTATAATGTAATATTATATTAGATCTAGTATTTAGGAAGAAAACATTTGATTAATAGTTAAATTATATACTTACTCACACTTATAGACATACATTTTCAGTTGTTTTGACAACATAAAATAAAGGGGAATGCTATTGATGCAAGAAACTAGATATATTAATGGTAAAGTACATGTAATTACTGTTAAAAGATAGGTACAGTGGTTGTAAATACTCGTTCTTGTATTTTCTGCTTATCTCTGTTGTTGTTAAAAGGAGAAATACGACACAACCTATTAATCCAGAAAACATAATTGATTATGGAGTAAGGTCATGTTTTTTTTCTCCTTTTAAGAATCATTGGAACTCTCCAAGTCTGCACTACAAACTTTAAACTCACATAAAAGCTCTGTTACTTTGTAGTTTAAACAAAAAATTTTCTCTCAAGTCTTAAACGTTTAATAAATATTCTTATATTAAGCAAAATTTTAAATTATTTCGGTTGAATGCTGCAAACAATAGCTGGGATTCTATTAAAGCACTAATAAGGATATGAAAATAAAACCAGTTAATGGTGTTTTTTTACATTAATAGTTCTTGTTTACACTGCATGTCGTTTGATACTGTAGAAGATAGTATTAAACTTTATGCGTAAATTCCAAACCAGTCTAACAAATTTGTTTTCAAAGATTTCATTAACATGAATTATTCAATTAAAATTGATAAATCATGCCATCAAGCAATGTCTTGTTTTAATATATTTAATGTTAATTCAAAGCCAAAAAGTCATAACGTCCAGTCCTAAGATTTTCTCTATTGAGATGCATTATTAGTGTTTTTGTTTAACATATGAAATTATTCTTATAGAAAAGCATGTTTCAACTAATCAATTGTTTTTCAAATGCTCTAGTATTATGTAGATCTTCTTGAAGCATTTTTATATACTGGCAGCAGTAAATATTTACAATGTCTTAAAATTTAAATTTCTGTACATTCGATAATGTTTAGGAAAAATTATACAAAGTACTGCATTTTTTTATATGTATAAATGAAGTAAATATATCTATCTTTGGTACATATATAGTAATTAATTCATATTTATACACATAACCCTAACTTGGCATGAGTTTAGTTTTTGTAATTTTATTTAATTCTCAGAACACACCATAAATTTTCTTATTCAAACACCAGGAATTCCTCATGGACACACAGGGCATGTTCGCTTCCTCACTTATGTTGAAATGACCCCAGATACAGATATGGATATTGTTAGCTCTTCCAAGTACATGTATGCACATCAATCAAATAATAGGAAAGATGGAGAAACTTCTCGAACATTCATTTCCAGTCCAACATCACATCATTTTTTAGTGATTAGTGGAGGAGATGGTTATGAAAACTTCAGTGTGTCAGGACCTTCAGAAACTATAGGTCAAGAAGATAGTACTAATCATCTACTATTCTGGAAAGTGTAGTTGTGATATTATTCGAAGTCTCAGATTGAATATAACTATTAATGCCATGTGTCTAAGTGATGTGCCTAACTCAGTTAGGAATCATAAAAATACTTCATCAAGAAGACTTACAGTAGCTCATTGTAACTTAATCTCAAGTTACTGGCTAACTCTTTGTGATCAGCTGAGGGCTGTAGAACTTCCACTTTACTACCAGGAAGAAATACTTCTTCCATTTATATCTTACACTATAAATTGTTCACTGTTTGGAAGTTAAATATTTCTGCATTTGCACTTCAAGACACCAACAGTACCTCAACTTTCTGTGCACCATGGTTTGAGGCTAAAATTGGACTTTGTTTTTAACCTAATGTATCTAGATTTTTATATGTGTTGGAGTAATAACATTATCTGAGAAACATTATTATTCTACTTCGTAATAGTAATTGAACCTTGTCAAGCTATAGACTAGTAGACAAGATGTTGTTTTGGAAGTGAGATGCATAAAAGTTACAGACACGTCATTATAACTTAATTCAAAATAAAAAAAATTTTAATCTTTATGATTTTTTTTTCACCCGTCGTTCTGTTAACAAGGACATAACCATGATGTTTTTTTTTCTATACAAGTTACAATGTATCAAAAAAAAATTACAATCTAGTCGATTTTCAAGTTAGACATCCAGTATTGGTTGGAATGTTTGTATAAAAAGGTAAAGGATTTGCTGGACATTGTTAAAGTTGAATGTCATTTGGTTTGAAAAAACAAAAGTGGAACTAATCTTCTTCACAGCTTCATATTTTGAAAGTGATCAGATTTTGCTGCAACTAACACCTGCCAACACTTTTACATTTTATTGAACCAATCAATCTAAAAATCAAGCACCCTTATTGAATACAGTGTTAAGATAAAAATTAATATGATGTAGAGTAGTATATAGATATTCTTACGTAATTATTCAAACCTAAATTTTAATGAATTAAAAGCTAGGTTATACTTAATTTTATTTTAAGTGAAAAACATTCCTATATTTAAAAATACTTTAATTCAAGCAAACTTTTTCTCTAAGCTATTAGTTTAAGCAAAACTATCAGTGTTCACATTTATTATTAGTTCTTTAAGAATTTCTATGTGATGGTTTTCTATATAAATTATAATTATGAGAGTTTTAAGTAAAAATGTAAAAATATATTTAACATGCTAAATGACAATTTAATCTTTGTTTGATGTAATATTTATTATGGTATGATGCATTTATTCTTGTGATAATCATATTAACAATTTAAGTGAAGCATTTCAGTATGAAAGTTGAATTACAACATTTATTTGCTGACATAATATTATATATATATATATGTATATAAAACTTACAACAGATTCTCTCTGTTTTGTTAACAATAATCTATTGTGAAAAGAATATTATAAATATATTTGTTAAGTATTGATCAGTTCTTTAAATGAAACATGTTTTACAATTGGCAGTGAATATTGTCAAGATTGTTGCTTAATCAACCTTAACAGAGAAAGTTTTAATTTCTAGGTAGTTACTTTTAAAATTCCTTAGAACATTTTGGTATAATCTTGATCACTTTTATATTATCTTGGATTTAGTGATTGGTTTGTGGTGAATACCCAAAGATCCGACGAACGATTATTTTAAAACTACACAGTAGTACTGTGGTTATTATTTGTGATATGCAATCAATTGTGATTTGATAATTCAGTGAAAAACAAGCCTTTAAAATAAATTAAGACCTTTTAGCTATATATCTATATAATACTTGTAACAAGGCACTAACTATACTGAAACCATTATTCTAAAGTTTGAAACCATATATATTACTGAAACCATTATTCTGAAGCTTGAAACCATATATATCCTAACCATTTGTTTTATTCTTTGCATTTTTATATGGTGTTTTAAAGATTTTTATATGTATAAGAAGTTTTAACTATACACCAGAATTTATAGCTAAAAAGATGAAAACATGAAAGCAATAAAACAGAAGCCAAAATTCTTGTAGAAAAAATAAAGAACTTAAAATCACATCATAAGAAGACTACAAAAGAAATTAAAACAGCCTTTATAGTTTTAACGATGAAAAAATTAAACCACAAAAGATCTCTATATAAAATATTCTCTTGCATCCTGCTCTTATTATATATATCACCAATGTGCACCCATATAATTACAAAGAAAAGCATTAAAAAGATGAGCTGTTCTACAAATCTGAAATACATCATAAGCTGATCTTACAAGATAAGTTAAGTAGTGCAAAATGGTATTAAAATGGAAACAAATTCTAAGTAAATTGAGAAGAAGAAATGAAACCGAAAATTTAAATCATTATTTTAAGGCTGTTAAGTACTCCAATTTATTTTCTACACCCCCAGTTATATTAGTGGATGATAAGATGGATAAATGGGTTGTTTGAAGTTTAGGAATGTTAATGGTATTTGGTTCATAGTTATTTGATTTTGGAACAAATATTAAAGGAAATAATTTAAAAAAATTAACAGAATGAGTGCCAAATTATATTGATGTGCAAAAAATATTTTGATATCAATTTTATCATACATTTCATAATGTTTTAAGAAAGATAATTCAGCAATATCAAAGAAAGATTAGCTAAATTTCTTGTACATTACACATTTGAGGTACAAAAAACTGTTGTCTATTTTACAATGACATCCATAATTTGTGATGATAACTGCATCTTACTACCTAACAAAACATATGAACGAACAAGATGAAAATGTTAATAATCATTGCATGTTACACAGTTGTAATTTACTCCATAAATAACTTGGGTCTACACATTATCTGTGTCATTAAAATGGTGAAGGGAATTAAAAAAAAGCTTCTAAGTGAATGCACCAAGAAAATACTCCATTATTCTATCTCTAAATGTTGTGAAAGCAAATCAATTTTAACTTTTTACATGTATGAAATACAGTGTTACTCAACTGTTACTTCTTTATGATAAAAGAAAATGTTTATATATGTTGATGTAGAATTAAAGATAAATTTTCCGTACTTAAGATGCACTGGAAACATATCTTTAAGGGTATATTATAATTTTCTTCCTTGAAAAGGCACTTTTCTTAAGAGGGTTAAAATTTATTTTTATTCAATATTGTTTTCACTGCGTTTTATGCTTTTAAAGTGCTTAATAAAGAACAAACAGAATTAAGATTGGAACAAGAACAACAGTTTAGGTTATCAAGAATATTTATAGATAAAACGTGAAAAAAATTATACGCTTTACGACACTACACGAAAAACGATAAAATATTTCTGGCAGAGTATAACAAATGTATGATAGGGGCCCGGCATGGTTAGGGGGGTCGATTTGCAATCTGTGGGTCGCGGGTTCGAATTTCTGTCACACCAAACATGCTCGCCCTTTCAGCCGTGGGGGCGTTATAAAGTGACGGTCAATCCCACTATTCGTTGGTAAAAGAGTAACCCAAGAGTTGGCGGTGGGTGGTGATGACTAGCTGCCTTCCCTCTAGTCTTACACTGCTAAATTAGGGACGGCTAGCGCAGATAGCCCTCGTGTAGCTTTGCGCGAAATCCATAACAAACAAACAAACAAATGTATGATGTAGATTGGTTGTTTATATCCTTTATATCTAATTACATACAAAAACTTTACACGATATTTGTGAATAAACCGTATTTTGTCTTTAAAATGTTATTAACTTGGCAGTACGTGATGTCTTCAAAATTACTGTTCCAAAGGTGCCTTTAAATAGGAGATGAGGCACTAAAGTCGATTTGGTTTTCTTTTCCGTTATACATAATACTCTCGTTTATAATATTATGTTGTAAATGATCAATTTGTCTCGCCTTTACTGCTCACTTATTGTGTCTAAGTTCTGTGTTTTGTTTTTTCTTTCTTGCTTTTGAGAAATACAGAGCATAAAATCAACTGAATGCTATAATATCAAGTTTGTTTGTTAAAAGTACAATAATGATATATTTTTAACCAGGAAAGAAAGATACCGATTTGCTTAAGTGTTTCTATATCTTTAAATGTAAGCATTCATTGACGTAATACTATTTTAAAATGTTTTCTCTCAGTGCTGAATGTAACTACGTTTCGAAAAGTTTCTTGAAGCAAAATAATATTTTGAATAAGGATAATAATAATAAATATTCATTTTGGAAAATGTGTTTTGTGGTTTTTATTGAGACAAAGTTGTTTTTCTGTATCTGAATGAAATGTTTCCACTATTAAACAATTAAAAGTTGTTGTTTTTTTTAAATGAACAAGTCAACATATTTGTGTAAATGTGATAAATAAACTTCGATAGAAACATAAACAGTTCTTAGATAATTACGCTTTAAGAAAATTTACATAAATTGTTTCATTGTATGTCATTATGTGAGTTCCGTTAATATAACAGAGTGAATAGTTGAAATCAAACAATACCCTGACCGTTTAGGAACTGCAGTTTCGAGAAATGCCACCAAATGGAGTGAATTGTGAAACGACAACTGATCAAAAACTAACTTTTCTTGAAACTGCGGTAATCTGCTGAGCATGTTCTTTGTTTGTTTAACGTGATATGGAGTTGCATGTTTTCATTTCACAACCCTGCCCACTGGGTGTTAAATTTAACTGGAAAGTTTAATAACCTCAAACTATCTTTCGGCATAAAAGAGTATAAAGGTATATACTTGTAACTTAATGATAAAAAAGTTGATGAAAATATGTACAATCGTTTAACTTTACAATTCGCTATCTCTCGTACCTAAGGAGATTTATGGGAGCAAGTGTATATAAAACATCGAAATATTAATAATAGATGTCGACTTATCTAGAAACAGTTTATTCATACGTTAAATCACAAACAAGTACATTTTTTTTACGTATTGAATACATTTTAGAAAGCTCACTAGCTTTTGAACATAACTTGTAAAGTTAAAAGTAATGATTCCATAAAAGTGTCTGATCAGTTAATCTTGATGTTTTTCGCGTCTTCGTATTCACATATCTATGAATACTTCTGTAACATATCTATGAATACTTCTGTAACATATCAATTTTATTAGATCTTATGCCAATATAGAAATATTGCTGATAACACAAAAGTTGGATTCCATCCTTGCTTATTAGTTTGAAAATCAAGTCTTGTTTAGATGTATGGAGTTATTTTGTCTTAACAATTAGAAAGTAAGATAGCATTCTTCTAATTATGTTTGTAAAAACAAACAATCAAGAAATGGGAATCTTCTTACAAACTTCTTTCAGATAAAAACGAAGATAAAATTATATCAATAGGAAGAGAAGAAAATTATGATTTAGCGCCAAATGTAAGACATAGTTATGCTTCTCTCAAAAAATGTAAGAAATCAGATTTAAAAGTGTAGTCAGTTTAAGATAATGTTGGCAACTAAGGTTGGAATACTACACGCTGTTTTTAGGAACATTGCAGAGCTTTATTTTGTTTAACAAAGCGTAGCACATTTAAAAACTTAGAAACATAGAGAAATATCTGGACAAAAACGTTTAACATCAAACTAGTATCTAATTCTGAAAACGAAAGTGTGAGAACCCAACTCCATATTTAGAGTATAATATAATGAACGATTTATTACATTGAAACTTAACCGTAAGAACATAGTAACATATCAGCAGATATACGTAACGCTAGGACTTATATTCATAATATCAGATAATTTATTAAGGTTTGTTTGTTTGGAATTAAGCACAAAGCTACACAATGGGCTACCTGTGCTCTGCCCACCACAGGTATCGAAACCCGGTTTCTAGTGTTGTAAGTCCACTGACATACCGCTGTACCACTGGGGAAGGGGCATTTATTAAGGTAACGTTAACGGTCGGAAAATTTGTCTAGTCAAATTAATGCGAAAAAAGTAACGTTTTCACAATTTCAATGTTGTTCATGCATTGCCATTTAAGAATTCGAATAACAAGAAACTGCTACTCTAGCTTTAATTTGGTATTTTCATTACTAATTATATTCTTATTTTAATAGATGTACAAAATATGCATTTTGTTTAAATGCTCACGTTTTGATAGAATCAAGGTATATATAACAAATTTCCTGGTGGTACAAATTTATTCAAAACTGACGACCACAAAAAAACAAAACAACAACAACTAACCGATAAAGAACCTGAAACTAGCAAATGCCAAATTAATTAACTGACTGATTAACATAGAATTGATATTTTATTGTCTATATAGGATTGGTGACTTTACTTTCTGATCCATTTATTTGTTCTGTATAATAATTGTTAGTTTTAACATTACCAGTCGAGATAGTCTATTGTCGTCATTAATGCGTCATATAATAAAGATAAGAAACATTTAAACTGTGGAGAGACTTTTAGAAATAATTCAAAGTTAAATACTTTGAGAAAAAGGAAGCTTAAAAACAGATGTCAATGTCACATTCTAATGTGCTCATTATTGTTATAAATCGTAACAACTGGTATCAAATGTGTATGATGATGTGAAGCTATTCGTTAAGCAAAGTGATTGAAAAAAAAATTAATAAGGGTGTATGAATAGAAATTAATTTACAATTCTGTTTTGTGAAACCAGATGCCACTGTGCGAAAAAACGACAAAATAACTGCTACGTACAAATCTCGTCAGAGGGCTCGTACTATACTACAACTGTAGTCTTTCTTCATGGGAATTCACATTATGTCTGATTAGTCCAATTCTGTACGTGTTGAACGCACTGTGCAGTGATATAAACAGATAACCATATCTTTAGATACTATACTAAACTGTAGAAGATTTCCCATAATGCCAGATTTCATACATTACTCTAACTTTTTTATAATGTAAATATTTCAAATCAGTGAACTAAGAGGTTTGTAGAACCTATGCTACGAAGAGGGTTTGTTTTGAATTTTCGAGCAATGCTACACGAAGGCTACCTGCGCTAGCCGTCCCTAATTTAGCAGTGAAATACTAGAGGGTTTGTTTTTGAATTTCGCGCAAAGCTACACGACGGCTATCTGCGCTAGCCGTCCTTAATTTAGCAGTGTAAGACTAGAGGGTTTGTTTGTTTGTTTTTGAATTTCGCGCAAAGCTACACGAGGGCTATCTGCGCTAGCCGTCCCTAATTTAGCAGTGTAAGACTAGAGGGAAGGCAGCTAGTCATAATCACCCACCGTTAACTTTTGGGCTACTCTTTTACCAACGAATAGTGGGATTGACCGTCACATTATAACACCCCAATACGAAGAGGGAAAATATGCCATAAGTGCTTAATGAAGAATGAAATATAAATGTTACATAAGTACACTGTGTAAAATTTTATATTATGAGGTATAATTTTTGTTTCTAGAACATTTCACAATCGAAATATATTTGTCAAACAGTTACGTAATGAGTTATCGTTCGAACCGGAAAAGTGGGAACTGACTAAACTTGTAATTCTTGTTCATTTTGAAACTTGAAATAAGCTATCAGCATTGGTTTCATTATTTAGTTCATCATTTTACTGTTGGAGAGGATTGCAAACAACTTAAGCAATGTAATTCTACTTGTGGTTACTATTATTTCGGGCCTGGAATGAACTGGTAGTTAGGGCGCTCTACACGCAATCTGCAGTTCACAGATTCGAATCCAGCCACCGAACTTGCTTATCCTTTCAGTTATGGGGGCGTTATAGTATGACGATCAATCCCACATTTTGTTGGTAAAGAGTACCCCCAAAATTGGTTGTGTCGACTTCCCTATACTCTGTCACTTCTAAATTAGGGACTGCTAATGCAGATAGTATCTTTGCGCCCAATTCAACAAACACACCTGTTACTTTGAGATTATATACAACCTACGAAATGTAAATGCAAACTAAAATAATATTGGTTCCTAATATTTTGAAAACACTCTAGTTCTTATCGCAAAAAAATAAATATGATTACCTAAAATACGTTTCTTCACAAAGGTTATACCTGATGTTTTTATTGAAGTTATTTATTTAGTGCTTATTATTTCACTAAACATCAAAAACGAAAGGTCTTCAATTGTTTTGGGTCCAAATAATTTTTCATCAACACGTCTTTGAGTTGTTTTAATTGATTTTGCACAAATTTTGTTTAGAGCTCCTTTTGTAATTGAATTGTTGTGTATGAATCAGAATATATGTACATTATATGTTATATGTATATAAATATTTTCTGAATTATCAGTATATTTCCCTCTATATACTTATGAACTGTGTAGTTAACTATGGAAAAACTTTAATAGATTGCTTAGATAAATGTTTCTTTATTCGTTTATGACTGAGGTATGTCTGACATTAATAACTAATTGAATGAAGTATATCTAACATTAATAACTCTAGCTAAATGAGGTATATCTGACATTAATACATCTAGCTGAATGAGGTTTATTTGATATTAATAACTCTAATTGAATTTCTTACGGTCATACTGGTCCCCCGGTGAGTCAGCAGTGAGTTTACGGACTTACAACGCTAAAATCCAGGGTCATTTCCCCGCGGTGATCACAGTAGATAGCCCCTCGTGGATTTGCTCTGAAACAAACATCCCCCCAATGGCACAGCGGTATGTCTGCGGATTTATCACACTAATAACCGGGTTTCGATACCCGTAGTTGGCAGAGCACAAATAGCCCATTGTATAGCTTTGCGCCTAACTACAATCAAACACACAAACTGAAAGAAACAACTGCAGTCGTAGTGTGGAATTAATTATAATATAATTGTCATGAAAATATTCTTTATCAGTCCTGATGAGATACCTTTGATGTTTAGATAAATTATAAAAGGGAAATGAATGTACAGTTAAGGACTAAAAAATAAATTGAAACTACCAAAAACATAACTTATCACTTATTAAATATGTGAATTAAAGGAAAGACTTAGCACAATATTAGAAATATACATGGGGCATTTCTTTACACATTTACGATTAATTCAAATGTTTAATGCGTGTAATACGCTAGATGTGTTATTAAAATAAGATAAAAACACCTGAATTTCGGGGGTTTATTTTTTTGCAATAAAATACAATAACAATTGTATTTCTTGGAAATGGTTAACATTGTCCTGTTATTGCACTTATATAGTATCCCATCTGTTCCATATATTATTATTTGTAATCTGTTAATGTCAGTAAGGTTTTATTTCATGCTTACTTAAATTTTTAGTTTAAGTTTGTAATCAGTTATATATTATAGAAGACCTATGATATTCTTCCCTTTGAAAAGTTCAAATTGAAATTATATATGAAGAATAATTTGTTTGATTTAGTATTTCCCCGTAAACGAATTATTACCATATATGAAACAAAATGTATTTTATTGTTTCATTACGGGTATTTTGAACTAAAAGGAATATTGGAAGAACAACTTATTAGATTTTTTTTGTATTTCTTGCTTTCTTTTATAAATCAACCATTCGAGATTTATTAAATGCTAGAAACAAGCTTCTTGTCATGTTTCAGATCAGTTAAATACAGATTAATACATGTTGCGGAATAACTGTCAATGTAACAAAGGTTCAGTGAAAGCATATCCGTTTGATTTGGACTTTTTCTAATGATCAGAACCTTATCCGGTTGTGAAATAGAAATTATTGTATTTATATAACAGTAAAACTTGCGTATACTTATTAGAATTTTAATTAACTTTCTCTGTTTACTGTAGAGCAGAGTAAATATTTTGAATTGTTTCTATTTGTTTGTTTATAGCTAAACAAAAAGCTACACAATGGGCTATTTGTGCTGTGCTCACCACGGGCATCGAAATCCAGTTTTTAGAGTTATAAACTTTCATACTTGCTTCTATGTCACTGGGGAAGGGAAGTCACTTTTATTTGAAAGCACGATTTATATATATATATATATTATGTATACATATATAACGCTAAAATTTCGGATTCGATTCTCGCGGTGGGGCAGATAGCCCATTGTGTAGCTCTGCGCTAAATAATAAACATGTAAATTTAATTCATATGTTCTTAATGACATATTTGAGTCTTAGCCTCATACACTTAGGGTATAATAGATATAAATAGGTTACTACTTCAAATTTCGTTCTTGTATCTGACAATATCCTTTTGTGTGTGTGTTTGTGTATGTAAGCGTCATCTTCAATATTTTAAATTTACAAATTAAGATATATGATGCTTTAATCTAACTTTTTAATATAATCATATGATAAAAATAATAATTTAAATCTATCTCATGATAGTCTTAAATTATAACTGAAAATTTATATTTTTATATGCTCTCGAAAATAACAGTGAAATAAAGCTTAGTCAAAAATGAAAGATTCACCAAATTCGTATAAACTGAAATTCTGAGTTTCATAGACAATAAACCATATCAAACATGTTTCATTAATATTAACTGCCAACAGTGTCTTTAGGTATAGATTTCCCGCTTTCGATTTCGTGTAACACTGAATTATCTCGGTTAATTAAAGTAATAAGCAGCCCAAGATGCTGTCCCTTCGGAAGTGAATTTTGCCACAAATAAAGGAGTTGATATTGATTATTTTCTCTTTAACACTCTTGAAACTGCATATGGTTACATTTATAATTTTACATGCCTTATCTTAACATAATAATTTTATGTCAGGCATCAACCAAATGATTTGTTCAAAGTTTCGCTTATTGTATGGCAGAGATTGGTGACAGTTAAAAACAAAAATTAGTTTTGTGTATTGACAAATTAATAATAACTAGCAGAGACCCGCAAAACATTTCCGGCCAAATTAGTATCTTTATCGTAACAGTACTTCTTTAAATATAACATTTCTAGCACAATAAAAAACGAATTGTAATCGTAGACAAAGAAATGTGGAAATCCACCTGTATATAGGCCGTACTTTATAAAACTTTAACTTATGTTAGGCCTAAGTTCGATAAAGAGATAAATTAACACTGTAACCTGTGTACGATTTTTTTTTACTTTAGTTTTGTTAAGACTAAACTTTACTGTACTTAATACTATCGATAAATAAACTTATAATTTTATTCTACGATCTAACGTCAAACCTTTTTTTAAAACTTTGATAAGTTTTTAATATTCTGTTGTACAAAATGGTTATTAAAGTATATTTACATTCCTCTTTTGTTGTTAGTTCTTGTTTCATACAGCAATTGTAGCGACTTAATCAATGAACTGTGCAGCTCTCTGCCGCAAGCAAACTGTTTGTCGTCGAGTGAATAATGCGCATGCGTGGTTTTTCTTGGGGAAACATTCTAACTATGCATGCTTGTGCAGCAGGTTCTCGTTCAGAAAGCGTAATGTTCGTACATACAAACAAGCAGAATAATAGTATAAATAACCGTTTGTTGAGAACGTTTGACAAGATTATGATGCTTACTTGGCTGGATAACGCGAGTTCATAAAAACCCAATACTGGCTTCTAAACTTCCGTGAAATCTTTTACTTATATCTCACCAATGTAGAGCACTAAAAATTATAAATTGTGAAAGTAATAGAATGAAATCTTTACTCAGGTTATTTGGTGTATTTATTGTAAGTAATGTATATCATAAAACATCATTTATTAACGAAACACTCAAAGCGCTGCGACATACTTAGCTCAGGTATAACTTTCAGAGGTGTAAATGTAAAACTGGTTTTATGTGTTTATAATATATCTATATAAATATAATAGTACTGTCTATTGTATGTTTATGTTACGATTTCGACGGGTATGGACGGATCTTCACCAAAATTAGTATGGAGGTTCATTAGGTCCATGAGGGGGGTTCATACAAACTTTCAGTTTTCTGTTTTGCATTTTGCGGTTTTTATGGGCGTTTTTGCGTGTGTTTTTTTGCCACTATTTCGCCCCCTTTTGATGGATTTTTACTAAACTTGACATGATGATTTGTTGGGTCCGTGCAAACTTGCGGTTTCGCGTTTTGCAGTTTTTACAATTACATATAAGGGAAGCAACTTTTTATGTCCTAAGATAACCTAATAATGTTCTTTGCAGAGACAAATTATACTGAATTTGCTGTAAGCTTATTCAAGGCAGTATTCCTTTGTCCATCTTAATTTAGCTCACTAGCTTGAAACTCTAGATGATAATCAAACTATACGCCTCAAAGTATATCATATTGCCATTTCTTCCAATTGAACAAGACATTAATCATTTGCATACTAATGAGGGAAAGAAGTGACATTAGGCTGACTAAATTCGTCAGATGATAAGGAAATGAAGTTTCCTGATGTATTACACGATGATGAAAATGATACTTTGAACTTAGTTAGGGTAATCAGTTGATTTTTTGTTTCTTTGCTATCAGTTAAAAAAAAAGAAGTATTATTAGAAAAAGAAAAAAATTGTCTCTTGGAATTAACAGTTTCTAGCAGTGGCTAAATTAGGCCACGATTGCTTGCTTATAGTAAGCACTCCGAACCAACCTCTTCCGGTTATATTAATCAGCAAATGAGATCACGCAGAGACTCGATTAGCGTCTGCTCATTTCTGATTGTGATAGACTGCAGTGTTTTCCTATAATAGAGAACTCATATTTCGAGCATGTATACAACAAACTTAGTTATATATACGTGTGTGTGTATTTGAGTGCATTCTTAGCTTAAAGGTGAAATTCGACGTACATTAAAATATTATTCATTTAAAAACCAAGCAATGAAATTCCAGTATTATGCCTTTTTAAATTGCTTAATTATTTATACCAGTTTCAATACAAATAGCGGTTTGAGTTTTTATTAATAGGAGGATTTTACTATTTATTTATTTGTTAACATTCTTGAGCTTTAAATTATTTTAGGTAATTTTATTAGGGCCATAATCTAAAAACCTGTTTAAGTTATGTTTAAAAAAATATTTTTTTTTTCGAGGAAAGTTTTCAAAATTGATTCATTCCGCACACCGCAACTGAATTGCCTATTGAATTTTGAAAAGAAATTTAGTTACTAACAGAATGATTGTTTTTGAATTACAAAAAATAACACTACTAACGTATCTTTACGAGGCATTACTACGAGAAAATTTGTAAGCATAAGTTGTCGTTTTAGAGCTTACGATAACTACATGTATAGAATATATATATATATATATATATTTGCAAAAAAAAATTTCAGCTTCATGTAGAAAAAAAAGATTTATTTTTATGCTCTTTCAATCATTTTCAAGTAAATGTAGATTGAAGAAAATTCACCTTAGTAAATTATTTGTTGCTCTGTAAAGTAAAAACAACTACGACCTCGAATAAGGAAAAAAAGTACCTGAAACTAAACTTTACTAAAACAACGTCTCTTTTAAGAAACAAGACAATGACTGATAAAACTGGTAATACCCATAATTAATCATAGATCAATAATAGAAAGTATGGTCAATAATAAAATAGTCAACACAAAACTTAAACGAACTTTATATTGTTTATCATTTAATAAAAGAACTAATATTCGTTAGAAATACCCGATGGTGTTTTCCCAGTAGGTCAACAATAACGAATCGAGATATCTACAGCTAGTTAAATGTTGGATTAGTGGAAAGAGAAATAAAGGTTAATCAATAACATTTTGTACTTTTTTATTTTAGAAGTAGCATTTCAAAATATTTACTTTTTACCTTATTCGTTTGGAAATGTCCAAGAAATATTTTTCAAACCAAAAGTTTCTTCAATAGTTCGTACAATAATTTTTATGTGCAACAAAGCGACTTCTTGTTAATTTTGTTGGTTTCTCGGTAAGATGCACTGTTATACAAGTCTGTCCAAAATATAAAAGAATAATAAAAGAAGTAAAGTACTTATGACGGTGTTAAATCCCAAAGAATTTGTTCGGTTTGTGTTATTTTGATGTATATAAAAAACATAAATTTTGAAGCGGCGAGATGTTATTTTTATCTTAGAAGTTCAAAAGAGTCGTAATCAAGAGGTTTAAAGTGCATTCGACTGATAATTAATTAAAGCAGGTTTATAGAGCTCATAACCGATTCAGGATAAATCTGCTTACTTCTAAACACTTACTACTCCAAATTCATTTTGTTTCTTACTAAGAAATTAAAGCAGGTCTTATTGAGCTAATAGCTAACTTATACTAAGCTATTTGTTATCTAAGTGTTTATTATTATGACGTTGAACAGGTATAATGGATCTTATAACTGCTTCAGGCTAAGTCAGTTTCCTTTAATATTACCGAGCACTGAAAACCGACCAATGTCAAGAAACTAATTACTTATTCTTCTCAATTGCAATACAAAATATTATGCGTTTTACACAATTAAGAAAAAAATTGAAGTGTAAATACAACTTATTGAACAATCTTAATCTGTATACCCAAATGAATTTGTAACATTGCAACAGTATTAACATTATTATTATCGTTGTTACATTTCCTCATGGTACAGTATTAACATTATTATTATCGTTGTTACATTTCCTCATGTTACAGTATTAACATTATTATTATCGTTGTTACATTTCCTCATGGTATGTAGAAGTATGATGAGATATTTTTTCCGAATTCTTTTGGTGGACATAGTTTTGATTTACGAATTAAATTTTTAGGCTTCTAAGTTTTACATGGCAAATGTATTAGCGCATTTTACATGTAATGTATTTATTATCTTATCCACTGAAAACTACTTTTATGTCTCAATAGATGTCACTAAGAGTATGACTAGGACTGGTAAGAGCTCCTGTTTTTGTTTTTTTCCCATTTTTTTCTTTATTTTCGACTGGTTTCATTTCCTGATAAGAGCTTGTTACTGACACCTATTACAATTTCACAACTTTGACACTATATATTTAATGGCGAACTTTATAGAGTGAAGACTGGGAGTTCTCTTCACAAAAAAATTTTGACCTTTCATTTTACACAAAAAATTTAAATGATTAATATGAAATTCAAGTGTTTATTAAAAATAGTCAGAAGAGAGTGGATCTTTCAAACTTTTTGTTTTAGAATATTGGGGTGGTAATTTGATCTTTCGAATCTCCTTCCACCTCCAGTCTTTGGCTCTTTCCATATCTCTACACCTTGTGATAGTTCCTAAAAGTGAACATACCTCACAAATGTCAACTTTAGATACACTGTCATCAAGGCTTTTATTAATACAAGTAAGTGTTAGATATAGATAGCCAAGAGCTGTTGTTTTCGAACTGAGCTACTATCCTGTAGATTATTCAGAACAAAGTTAGAGATGGGGCAGAATGTAATTATATGAATAGAAAGGAGGAGCCAAACCAAAATCCTGTGAAATGTAGCCTGCTAATAAGTACTCAGTGCAACTACAACCATATCTTATCCACTATATCAGCAACTGTGAAAAAGAAGTCAAACGAAATATTAAAACAGAGACTGAAATCGATCAAGTCATAGGTCAGTGAAGCCAAGAAAGATGTATAGAAGATATGCCCATTCGAAAATACCAAGAATAAGTCCAGAAAGCTGTCATTAAATTAACAGACAATGAATAGAAGCAGGATCAGGAGGGAAACATGAGGATGGATATCTGAGTAGAGACGACACTGATAATAACAATAGGTAGTTCGGTAAAGACAAACGTGAGTGTATGGGTAGGAGTCATGTCAAGAGGAGAACAGCTAGTAGTTGAGTTGTCAGCATTTGTTAGTTTGATTAACTGTGAAGATCATACTCCTGACAGATTTCATAAACCTCGTCACAAAATAGGAGACATGTTATGTTCAAAGAACATGAGTATGATAAAATTTGAGACAATTGAAAGCTCATGATATAACAACCTATATCATTCAATGAGAAAGTGGACTACGTAGCTGGTGAGGCGTAGCCTTTGGGCGACATGTTAATATCTTTGGATGATGTCACCAATGAAATAGCATGTACACCGAGAAAAAAGATGTAACTGAGGTTACACTAGTCAACTGGAAGACTGTAGGAAAGAGGGTGGAAGCGTGGAAGTGGAAATACAGTGAAAGTATTTGGGAAGGACAGTTGTTACTTAAATCAAATTGTATTGGGCATTTTAACGGTTTGGTATGAATTTCGTGCATACCTATTCGAGGCCTATCTGCGCTACCCGTTCCTCATTTAGCATTGATAGAGTAAAGGGAATGAAACTAATTAACACCACCCACCGCCAATTCCTGGGCTACTCTGTTACCAACAAATAGTGGGATTGACCGTCACTTTATAACGCCCCCATGGCTGAAAGGGTGAGCGTGTTCGGTGACGGATGTTCGAACACGCAGATTGCGAGTCGAGAGCCCTAATCACCTGGCCATGTCGGGCCTCTTCGAAAGTTTTACATGATTTGAAACATAAGTTTAATATTTTATTTACTAATAATTTCAACAATAATATATATTTAGTAAATATAATGTTGGTTTTCTCTAACGCACAGCTACTTAATGAGTTGTGCTCCACAAAGTTTCGGGCTATAAACCCTCAAGGTTACCGCTGAGCCACTAGGTAGACTATAGATTTATGAAATACAATGTTTGTCAAAGCCATTCGGTATGCTATAAGATATGCTATGGTATTTTGCTTCGAAGACTTTCATTATAAAGTGCAGTAAAAATATTAAAATGTCTGCTGTTTATTAATTAATGTTTTTATTAGCTAAGTTTCAAAGAGGGTGGAATAAATATTTTGTCATATGTGTCCAAAATGTAAGTAATATCAAGTATGGTTTAGAAGTTATTGTTTTACCTTGAAAATAGGGATGAACTAGACAAGAATAAGTATAAATGAAAGTCAGAATACGTTAAGGAAGGAGCTTCTCAGATAATTGAGTAATTGAAGACTGATTAATCAATTCTAAAAGGAATCTAGGGGTAAATTTTAAGCCACTTGCATCTTTGCACCTTTTATTTTAGAGTAAAACACAGTACAACTGAGACATTTCCGTTTTTTCGTTATTTTACGAACATGTCTGTAAGCGAACAAAATTAGAAAGATTTTAAGATTTAGGTCTGTTTACTTGGTCGAAAATATGGAAATTGATATGATCGACAGTAAGGTGTGAATAACAATGTTAGAATACATCTATCTATTTATGTTACCAACAACTTGATTTTCGCGTGATTTGATCAGTGTTTGAACAACATAAAACAAATTATGTAGAATATGCAAAAGAAAAGGTTGGAGTGACTATTTTATTCGCTGCATTAATATTGGAAGGGTTAGCTCGATTGTCTGATTTAAAATGAAAAAAAATGTTCGTGATGCACTTGATATTGTAAAATGCTGTATTACTACCAAAATAAAGCGTTGTATTAAATAGTTTGCTTATTTGTAGTTAAGCGCAAAACTACATCATGTGCTATTTGAGTTATGCCTACCACGAGTATTGAAACTTGGTTTCTAGCATTGTAAGCATTCAGACTTACCACTGACCCACTTGGAAGAGTATTAAACACTAGCTTAATATTCTTTTCTCTTACACCATTAGAAAGACCTGGCGACGAGCAAGAATAATTCAATCTGTGGCCTGGTAGATTTTGAAAAGTTTGGTGAATGATTAAGAAAGTAAAATGTATAATTAAGTCAAATTTTTAAATTTATATGAAGTTAAATCCTACTTCGACACTTAGTGTTTTTTTCTTGTTTTCTTTTTTTAAAATAAAAACAGGCAAAGAAAGCAATTTTTACACACGTATATGCATTTTATCGCTGTTACGTCAAAACCGTGTATGTCCAAAAGCCCAATTTTACAGATTCAATGATAAATGAATTTGAAACTATAAGAATGAGATCATGTGAACTACAAAGTTTTGGTAATGTGACAAAAGTGTCATTTCTAACTGGAGACGCATACTCGGTTTTGACATGGATGTGGAGCGATATGTTCTGGAGAGATTTTCACATAAAATACAAATTGTAAAGTAAAAAAAAAGGTTTTACACGGTTTTGACGAGTATGCGATGTGTTATTGTAACT
>NW_013666152.1:261046-272314 GCF_000517525.1 Limulus polyphemus
ACTATAGCTTTGATGAGTTACTGTACTATAGCTTTGATGAGTTACTGTACTATAGCTTTGATGAGTTACTGTACTATAGCTTTGATGAGTTACTGTACTAAAGCTTTGATGAGTTACTGTACTATAGCTTTGATAATCCAGACAGGTAATAAGTATTGAAATGCTTACGAGAGGAAATAGAAATAGAATTACGTTAAGATAAGATAATGGAAATCTCTCCTCTCAACAGCTTCACCATTCAGTAAAAAAAGTAGTTTTGTGGTGATTAGATATTCATGATGATTAGATATCCATCAAGATGGAACAGACGACTGTTTCAGAGACTTAAAAATCTCTAAAGCATTATAAATTTGGGCATTATCAAACATAATATACTGTCAATAAAGCTGAGTAAGGAAGTCGCAATAACAGGAGAACCTAGCAAGAGTTATTAGTTTCAATTAAAATAAAACTAAGGAAACATAAACCGTTTAGTTTGATGTCTACATTTATGTGAAGAAGCTTCTTATCACGATAGGAAAAATTTAAACAATTTATAGTAGTTTTTGTGTATTCTAGTGAAATAACTCATGATTCTATAAAGATTTTTGTTGGGCTTGATGTACGTTTATAATATAAAATATTTGTGATTTATGACAAAAATCATCAACGGCAATTAATAATTTTCATCACATTTTTTAACACACAGACAGCATAAAGCATCAAATACTTTTTTAGCTTAACATCTAGAAATGTTTCGATAAATGAAAACTGGAATCTTTAAGCATGATGATCAGTTGATAAGAGTTTGTAGGTATACGATATTAAGAAAATTGGATGTTAAATGATCACAGTTTTAAGGCAACTGTTCTTAAGATATTTTAGATACATGAGATCTTGTGATACAGTTATTAGGAATAATTTTTCATCGAGTTTGATGAAACTTAAGAAAAGAGATAGTGATGAAAATTTGATAAAAATCTGTATCAGACTTCCGATCTTCGCTATTTTGATTTATAATCTTATAACTCTTGTTTATTTGGCATCAGAAATTTTAAGTAACATGATAGCCATTAGACAAACCATAAGTTAAAAACAAAACAAAAACTTAAAATATATTATTAGATGATATTTCCCGGGGGAATAAAGCTTTATAGTAAAAATAGTTTCCCATGTCTTTTTTTTCAGATTTACAGTAACTGTTCTTTACTTCACAAACATTATAAATAGTATTTATATTTATAATAAATTTATGTATCTGGTTAAAGAAATAAACTAAAGATGGATTGTCGAAATGATCATATTGGGAAAAATTGTTAAAGTGTGAACTTTAATTTTAGAATATTATGCTCTAAAGGTACTTAAAAAGTATCACTTTAATCCATTAATATAGGTCTACAATTGTCTTTTTCAAGAAAATCGAATTTGCTCCCCAGTGGCACAGCAATATGTCTTCGGACTTACAACGCTAGAAACCGGGTTTCGATACTCGTGGTGGGCGAGCACAGATTGTCCATTGTGTAGCTTTGTGCAGAACTTCAAACAAACAAACACGAAATTTGACAATAATTTTAATGACGAAATTATTTCTGATATTACAGTGATATTCGTGGCGGGCACGGCACAGATAGCTCATTGTTGTTAATAAAAACAAACAAGCAAGATAACAGCAGTTTTCTTTTGAACGTAGTTAGTATTTTGCTATTTGAGATTCAAACCCATTTCTTATTACAATTAGAGGAAATTGTTTGTACAATGCAATAACAATCAAAATGGTAAAATATTGTTCAGGTATTTTGAGATTTTAAATCTATACTGCTCAAGTTTAAATGTTTTTCCTCTGAAATTTATGTAGGCTTGTTTAGATTATTTGTCTAAAAACAAAGCTACACAATGGATTATCTGTGCTGGGTCCAACGCGGGTATCGAATCTCGATTTTAGCGTTATACACCCTCAAGCTTACCACTGAACCACTAGGGAGGAGATTGTTTTTCTGAGCAACAAAAAGCTTTTACGACGTTTTCAAAAAGTACTGGTAAGAAAAATGATTCAAATACATATTCCTAACTAGTTTCACAGGTTTATATGTTCAGTACTGGGAGAACTTTTACAAAAAAATTGTTAGTAATTAGTACTACCTGAAGACTTTTTAGTAGCTATACTAATCTTGTAAGCAGTGTAAAAATAACTTATGCTACTATAGTACTACCTCTTTGGTGTTTAATTGGCTACGAGATATTTCAAGCTAAGAATAATACAATTGCTATGAGCTAACAAAACATAATACAAATGTGTTGCTTGTTATTCGTGTTGAATTTTGTTCAATAACAAATGCATAATAAAAATATGACTTAATAACGCAACAATGTATTTGAAAAAATAACATTAGAAATGAAAAATCGCATGTCATTTGTGTTGTTAGAAAACCCAAATATATGTTTACGTCACTACAACAATGAATTGCGTTATAGTTCACACGAGCCTGTGTTTGGAATCAGAATTTGTGTTGTGAAAAATTCAACGTTTATGTTAGTTTAAAACACAACTTTTTAACAGTGAAGACTTTCATAGCTACGTTTGATTATTCAGACACTTAACTTGTTTCTCTGATGAGAAAATGAGCTGACAAAATCGGTAAGATAATAACTGGTTTGAAGTAATTTATTGCTTAGACTTATAATATTGAACAATCTACTGAATCCGTGTTTAATTTCACTGGTTACCCGTATGTTTGAGCTATACTAATATCTAGTTTGCAGCACCGAAGTGTGTTAGAGGCTATCCAACGTGAAATGCTTTTGTTGAATCTCCTTCTTTAACCTTAACAAATTGGCTTTTGTAAAGGTGTTAATTAGGTTATTCTAATACAGAAAAACGATAAAAATTCTAGTTAACCTATACGATTCATAAATAATTAATAGTTTGTTTTAAGTGTAGAAAATACGTTTTTAACGGCATGTCAAGTTAACGCTAATTTGGAATGCACCACCATTGAACTGGTATGTATAAAATAGTTTTATTAGTAGTTTGTAAATCTGGTTTCAATTTTTCGAAATCATTACTATTCTGAACAGTTTTGGTTTTCTAATAAAAACTAAATATTTTCCCAGATTATCAGATCTAAATTATTTCAAATTTTGTATTCTTTTGTTATTTTACTAGCTATCTAACCTCATTAAAATGACGTTCGGCTGCCAGATTTGTTTTATGGGTAAAAATAAAAAATATATTTTCCTTTGAATGTTCACATACAGCATAAGCTCCATAATTTGTACATCTAATGAATAAAATATATAGTTTTTGTTAGTCACCCCCAATATTAAAATATTTTTCACCTATATTAAAGGTCGAAAACACCGCTAGCTGCGAAGGTAACGAACTGATGAACTAGAGTCGAGTGGTTATAGACGCTTTTCTTTAGTCTGTCTGTTACTTTATAAGAAATATTTTTATTAATAATTGTAATTATTGTTGTATAATATAAGCAGCTAGTCTGGTAAAAGTTATTATATAAATGTTATGTCAAATTAAAATGTGAGAGGAGAAATTACCATCCTATCATTGAACACTTTACGAACTTTAATACTGTCCCCCGAACACTTTACGAACTTTAATACTGTCCCCCTTTGAAAATATTTAAGGCTATTACGACCTCTCCCCCCACAAACACACAAAGTGATAACAAATTACAGTACATACTTTAAAATATCTGATATCGCAATGTTTTTAGGATCTTGTGATTTCTCTACAATAGTCTTGCGACCTCCTTTTGGACCGGGTCTCCCAGTTTGAAAAACGCTGGTGTAATCTATTCATCACTAAATTTTGAAAATAACATCAACATCAAAAACAAGAACTAAACAGGATAGGTAAAATATTTTCTTGATTTATTACGATCAGTCCAATAAATGTGTTCATGTGTAGAACACCGTTAGAACACGTGTAGAACACAGTGTTTTGTATCAAAATAAAACAAAGCTGCCATTAAATTCAGTTTAACGTTTAAGATCAACACCTTAATATAATTATGAAGTTTCTAACGTGAGTTAAACACCAAAAGTTTAGATTTTATATAGAAAGAGACTTAAATCTAAGCGGAAAATCAGTGTGAGTTATGAAATCATTTCTGAGAATAACAAACTTTCAGAATACTGTAATTCAATTAGAGCTAGACAAGTTCGTGTATTTTATTAAATAGCACAAGTGATTATCTATTATACAAACATAACTTATGCACAACCTTTGTTCATAACATAAATAAATGTGTATATTATCATTTAGTTAAGTGTATCAAACTCATACATTTAAACACCTTTCGCAAAGGCAATAGTTTAACAAGAAATTCGGGAACGTTTATAATATTTGAACATACGTGTTAGAATGACTAGAATAACAAAAATAAGAAATACTAAAAGTGAAATGTTCTTTGTAAAAAGGTATTGATAGTTTAGACAGAGTAACAAGAGGTAAACGCAATTCCTTGCTCCATAAGTACATTCTCTTAAAAAATTAATATTGGGACTAATACATTGCTTCCCTCTTCTAAGGTGACTAGTAGCTTCTGTTAGATCTCACTTAGAATGTTTTGATATTCATTGGCATTCAAGAGTGATGTTGTGTATCACTGTATAATAAACATAAAAAAATCTATAATGTATTTCAATCAAAGTGTATAGGTCTACATTTAAATCTGTGCTTTGCAGTCGATGGAAAACACTTAGAACATTTGTGACTTTACAATTACCATTTCCGTGTACTCCTATAAGGGACGTCACTTTGGAACAACCTAGTGTGTGTGTATATATGATTACGTATGAATAGTGTCCTGTTCCTGCTTACTAAAGTACAATCTGACTTTCGGATTCTACATCTTTTATTATATTGTTTATTTGTTCTCTGTACTATCTTAAAAGGTAATACAGTATAAAAATAAAAAAATTATACCAGGTTATTTAGGACTAGAGAACTTCAGCGCGAGATAAATTTACCACGGTTACTTCGATGTGTCAGTATTATATCGAAACAAATAAATAAAACTTCGATGTCCTTACGTCATTTTCAAGCATACACTTTTTATAGGAATCGGTAGAGTTTTCATTAAATTTAAGTGATTTCTGATGTTAAGTTAAGAAACTGGTGTATTCCAAGAAAAGCGTAAACATTTCTTTTAATCTTCATCTATTCCACTAAACGGATCATCTGCAAATCTTAGCAAATGGAATACTTGTCATTTAAACTTCTATTATTCAAAAAGAATAGCAATATTTGTGGATGTAACAGATTCCTTATTTCTCGTAATTTACGTTTGTAGGAATACATAATTGAGTTTGAGCACAAAAAGAGCTTTCTTAATATTTAATAAGGTATGATAGCTATGTTTATATATAGCTTATGATTGAATACGTTCTCTTTGTAATTAGTGTTTGAAAAGTGTAAATGATATTAAAATTAAAGTTTACATCTCTATGATTAACTGACATAATTGTTCATTTTTGAAGATTCATTTGACATTCATCACTCCTGACAGTCTACTGTATCGTTTGTATTCAAGAAACGTTCTTAATTATTAACTTGACGCTTAAAGAAGAGAAAGTGAGATGAGAAATTAATTGAAAATATGACGAAAACATATTTCAAAACTACATTTTATAAACTTTTTTTAAGCTTCTTAAATATTTCTATAAATGCTGGGCCAATAACGAACATAAAGGTTAATTGTAAATGTCATTCACTTTGTCAAACATGAAATGATAACGTGAACGTTTTTACTAATTTGACGAAGAAGTATTATAATTAATTATACTTGTCATAATATGCTAGTATTAAATCTATCGTATTTTTAATACTATATTGTTTATTCTAACGACATTTATAATTAAACATAATCATGTTTCCCCTGCCTAGAAAATGCCTTTACACCATAACAATTGCTATTGTTACAGATGGTTTATGTAAATAGTATTTTGACTTTTCAACTAGTGTTGTGATGGCTGTATCCAAGTCGGCCTGAAGTGATCTGTTTCGAGTGAAACATTGTCGTTGGCAATGGTTATGGCAGGCACACTATGTTTGAAAAATCCCGAAGCGACTAGATAAAAATTAAGTGTTAAAAAGTATAATAGGCCTAATACTAATGTCTTATCCCAAGTATATATATGAATACTTCGCTGTGCTTAGACACTTATTTAACTACAAATATGTATTCTTTTTCAGTTACTGTTTACAGCAAATATTCAGTAAATTTCACCTATTTCTTGTTCCATTTCTTTCATTTCTCTTTCTTGCAATAAGTTTTTCATTTAGAGTTTCAGATAAAGGCATTCCTGACAAAACACATAGGTGTTTTTTTTGTTGTTGTTCACATTATCGCTATTCGGATATTCTACTGCTACCTCTGTGTTCATTACTGGTATAATGTTTTGTTATTGTGCCTATGCATAATAAAAACATACATACATGTTTCTTGCTGATATTGCCTTGTATTAAATTTATTCTAGC
This sequence comes from Limulus polyphemus, assembly GCF_000517525.1. Taxonomy (NCBI): domain Eukaryota; kingdom Metazoa; phylum Arthropoda; class Merostomata; order Xiphosura; family Limulidae; genus Limulus; species Limulus polyphemus. Next base: position 267,525 of record NW_013666152.1, read on the forward strand.
ACTAACGTGGAAGAGTAAAAAATTAGAAGTTTATAACATTTCTCAAAAAAGTCGTTTAATTTGATCAAATAATTAAAAAGAAAAGTACGTAATTTGGCCAAATTCAAACGAAAATATATATTTAAATCATCATACTTAATATTAAAAAAAATAATCGTTACATTATTTGAATATTTTATATTATAAGCTGCTAAACAAAATATAATTTTAGTTAATTTTATAAGTTTCATATTTAAGAACTGGAGATCTTTCTCTTCTTCTTTTTTTACAATTCAACTCATTTAGATGTTCACTGCTCTATAAAATCCTTAAAGGATGAAATATTAGCGACATATTTTCAAGAAACAAACTTTTTCGTTTTGATGACTTTTTAATTCCTTTATTTCATGAGAACGTATTTTCTAATTAGTTTTATACAACGATTATCATTACAAAATTACATCAGCCGTAAGTTAGTGGGCCTACAACGCTAAAGTTTGGGGTCCGGTGGACAGAGTACAAGTAGCCCATTTTGTCGCTTTTCACTAAAAAAAACAAAACTATAGCTTTCTCGCGGGTACATAAAAAATATTTAAGTTGTCTTAAAGAGAAATTAAAAACTTTTGTACTTTTGTAAATCTGGATATCTGAGTAACAGATAATTGAACTATGTTGGTACTTTATATCCGTGTAAAATGTTCGCTCAAATACATTCAGCAAAGCACCAACTTCATCACCATGGAAATAGATTCAAAAATATATACAACACTGGAAACACTGAAAGCTCGTTATGTGTTCTTACTGCTATGTCAGGGCTCAATACATTTCAATTTCTAGTCCATCATCCATCACAGAAGTTAGCTTCTAATGGCATTTCTGTTTCACTGAACATTTTAATAGTGTTCGGCTGTACAACGTGTCTTTCGCACGAAACTAGGTTGCATTAAGATTATGATCTCGGAGACACTTAAAAACTAAAGAGTAGAAAGCGACAAATAAAAGAGTAATTACTGCCTATTATTTCTACGGACAACTCATGTACCAACACTAGGCCTATTTCCCTAATATAGAAATGTGAGTATTAGGGAAACAGTATTTACAAGTTAGTTAGCCTTTATCTATGTTTTTGTATCATACATATGAAACCACTAGTGCTGGTTTCTCGTTCACGTTTCTAATAAAATGTACAATGTACTGTATTAAAGGTTGTAATAAATGAACGTGATCTATAGCGGCTTTGGTAAAATTATATTTTATTATTAAGCGAATTGCAAGATATTGAACTCCACCGTGACGTATTTCAGAAGTTAAAGTCTGATATTCACAAAAAGCAATGAAATACAAAAATCGCCTTCATGATATTAGATTTAAAAAAGATAGAAGCTAAAACGACTATGGATGTCTCATAACTCAATAAGTCAAGTGGACAGTGTTACTATGTTTTAAAGCATTCTTTAGACTAATTGAAGATGTGAACGCAAAAAATAAAGGTTTGACCAACAACGGAATGTACCTATGAATATCAAAAAAGACTTATAGAGCCGAAATTTTAAACAAATAAAAACTCTAAACTGAAATTACATAGATAATTACATAGCAATTTATTTATTTATCAGGCTTACTGGTGAAGTGTTTGACACATACTCGTTGCTATAAAAGTATTGATTGATGAGGTCCAAGCTATAAAATTCTTTTATTATATTTTGCAACGTAAATTTTCAAGAAGAAAATTGAAGGAGAGATCTATGTCATGGATATTTAACGCATATGACTGCAGGAGGGTGTCAAAAAACGTTAAAATAACTGTCATCTATGTTTTTCCTAAAATGTTTCTCATATGGTAAAGATAAGGAGTCTATGTCTCGGTTATCCCAGAACTAAAGTCCAGACCTGAAAAGTGAAAGCTAAATAATTTCTTATAAAAACAGCACAAAGTATGTTCTCTTAATCTGCAGAGTTATTCATAATTAAAATAGCCAACATTCGCAGGCGAATGTAACATGTCTCGGCCACGCAATCGCAACATGGCAAATTTTGATACCATAAAAATCGTGAAAAACAGTGAGAAATCAAAAACTGTTTATATTTCTGTTTGGGACATGCAAGAAGGTAACTTTTTACCAAATCCCATTTACGTTGGTTGACATACACATGAATAGTTCATGAAAACCCCAAATTGTGCTTTCCTCGCTGAAAAATTGAGCAAAAGACAAAAATTCCAAATTTGTTTATATCTCTGTTTGGGACATTACAAAGAGTATACTTTTGTACTAAATCTCACGTAAAATGGTCAAAATACGGCTAAGTAATTGACCAAACCTCCTAAAATTATGGATGTATTTAACATTTTGATCCCCTCCCTAAAATGACCATACGGCGTAGTAATTATCAAAAACCCTAAAATTAAACGTTTTGTGGCATCTTCACCCCTATGATTACTAAAAAATGAGCAAGCCCACCATTTTTGTTTGTCAATGTGTGGAACCTGTAGAGAAGTATCTTTGTACCAAATATCACGTAAATTGATCAAAATACAACTAAGTAATTGACCAAAACCCCTAAAATTATGTTTTTTTGTGAGCCCTGACTCCCTTAAATAGACTCAAAATAGGCAAATCGAACTTTTCCAAATCAATGTGCTGGGCACAGGAAAATTTGCATTTTTCCAAGTTTCATTTTGATTGCTGTAAATATGGCCGCACAGGAGCCTAAAATATATATTTTTAAGTTATTTTATCTTTGACCCCATAAAAATCCTTAAAAAGTACTAAATCAAAAAACAAATTTCTGGGCGTAATGGACCCTACCAAGTTTCAAGTTAATCCGCCCAAAAATGAAGGAATGGCGGTCAATTGAAAATTATTTGGAAGAAGAACAAACAACAGAAAAACAGTACGTATCTCTGTGAAGAGATAAACATGTCTCCATTTTAAACTTCTATGTTAACTTATATTTCAATTTCTGAAATAATTGTTGATTCATAGTTTCTTTTTTTATGTATTATGTGTATCTCATATTACAATTGTGCATCCCCGATAAACACTTAACCTTCAGTTAGTTAAGCTTAAGTGTACATCATGCACCATTTATATTAATCTTTCTAAACCAGTTTTCAAAATCAAACTTTTATAGTTCTTTTAATGGCTTAGGATCGTGAAATGTTTGGCTAACAGTCTCGTTTTAGTTAATATAAGATACATACTAACTACCTATTAAACTAAAGGAGTGTTATAATAATATATCTTCAACCAAAAAGATAAATCAAATCAGAATTCTTCGGCCACTGTTCTCACCGGAGCATAGGCTAGTTAACTCATAAAAGGTGTTATGCTGAGGTAATAACATAAGAGAAAAGACACTATAATTTTATCATGGCAAATACCATACCTCACTATCTACTGGCAATCAAACAGTTAATCAGAGTAACTTTATCCAAAACACTGATAACATCACGTTTATATAGTGCGTGAAACACTAGCTTTTATGTTGAAGGAAAAATACTACATCAGTTATATATTTATTATGAACATTAACGGTTGTTCTACATGTTAGAAGTATCTTAGTGTGAGGTGGGAACGAGAAACATCATTTGTGCTTTCCTTAATTAATGGCAGGCATTTTCAGTGTAATAGTTTCGTCGTTAAATACGTCATTATCTCATAACAGACATTGACGCAAAGTATATAATGCTTACAAAAACATATTTGGCCACTCAGTGAAATAATAACTTAGAATTTTTTAATATTAACTGTAGCTTTCATTAAATATAAATAGCTTTCTTTCCTAAAAACCGTTTGATTTGCATTGTATTTCTAGGAAGAATTATAAAATATATATGTGAAATTAAAACAGGTTTATGTTTGCAAAAAATGTTAGATGCTTATTAAACAATTGGCCAATTTTACTGTCTAAATCAGGAAAAAATAAAATGTTTTATAATATTGCCATGCCGTGAAAAACACATAATTGAAAGATTACTTGAATTTCACAAGTTTATTTCGCTTTTCACATAATTAAACTTTTTTTGCTTTGTTTTGTAAGTATATAGTATCATGCAGATTTCATATTTTTAACACGACCTTTTGGTTGAAAGGTAAATTTACAAAAAAAAAGCAAATTATTAAACCAAAGGACAGACATTATTTTGAAACGGAATTGGTGATCATATATTTTTTATAGTTTTTCGTGTCATATACTTGTTATGGTGAATAAACGCCACAGTAAATAAGATCTACAATAATATTTCATTTACTTTATCATATATTTGTTATGGTTGAATAAATACCGCAGTAAATAAGATTTACAAGAATATTTAATTTACTTTATCATATATTTGTTATGGTTGAATATATGCCACAATAAATAAGATCTAGAATAATATTTCATTTACTTTATCATATATTTGTTATGATTGAATAAATAACACAGTAGATACGATCTAGAATAATATTTCATTTACTTTATCATATATTTGTTATGGTTGAATGTGTGCCACAGTAAATAAGATCTACAAGAATACTTCATTTACTTTATTATATATTTGTTATGGTTGAATATATGCCACACTAGATAAGATCTACAAGCATATTTCATTTACTTTATCATATATTTGTTATGGTTGAATAAATACCACAGTAAATAAGATCTAAAGAATATTTCATTTACTTTATCATATATTTGTTATGGTTGAATGAATACCACAGTAAATAAGATCTACAAGAATATTTCATTTACTTTATCATATATTTGTTATGGTTGAATAGTAATGACGTAACAGTAATAGATCTACAAGATATTTCGATTACTTATAC